>NW_010520994.1:5537-13605 GCF_000687285.1 Phaethon lepturus
GGTCTGTCAGTCAGCAGATAATCCAGAATGTTAGCTGATGTTATGACATGTATTTTGTGTCACATAGACCATGAAAAATTATTAGCAGACAGTATTATTCCAGGTACTATCAGGAAGTAGTATTCCAGAGTTCATATATTCTAGGGGTGGTATTTGTATTAACAGATACAAATTTACTTCTCTTTGTTTCTTCCTGTTTACTAATGAAAGAATGATATCTGACCTGGTTTTTATAGCAACAATAAAACACTAAGCATTTGTCACACTTGATATTGACATGGACAAGCCAGACTTGCTGCTTTGCACTTCAGACTTTAAAAACCTAAGCTCTTATATGTAAGTGTCCAGTGTCCTGTGTTCTTAAACATTAATTGAAGTTTTGCTACAAATGTCAGTGATCGTCGGTCAGATGGCAAATGTTTGATTTTATGTAGTTCTGCCCGTATCAGCGTACTGTCAAAAATGGTTCACTGTTTATTTTTACTACTTGAGGTTTTCTTAATCTTTTTTGTAAATGAGGATTCAAACATGATGAGTTGCTGCTGCAGAAGAAAAACGTAAGAAGCTAGAAGTCATGCAGGTTGACACAGATAAATCTGTTCAGATCAACTTAGTATTTTTTTTTAAGTTTGTACCTTTATTTTGTCAATAATTAGAATTTTCTAAAGTTTGTTCATGTGTGGTTTCTTAAATTTAAAACATTTCAGTCCAAGCTTTTAACAAAATTAGAACACTTTAATCGCATTATTTTGAGAAACTGACTTTTTAAAATTCTTATAATATTTACAGATTTGGAAGCGAAGTTCAATATCTTAAAACATTTCCACTTTAATTTTCATATTTTAATCTGATTTCTTTTTTATTTTGCTTTCTAACTGGTTTATGGTATGTACTTGGCTTTCTTAATATGTTATAATTTTATCTCGTAACTTTAAAAATCTGTATTCAATAATGTTATTTAGTAGGGAACTTGATTTATCAGTCATGGCAAATATTTTCTTTATCTGTTTTGTTAAGCCTTAAATTATTAAAGGTTTAAAATATTAAAGGGGTTTATTAAATCCTGGATAATAGTGTTTGTAGTTTTAAAAGATTGGGACCAAATCTCATGCTACTTTTCTGGTTAAACATGAATTGGCCTCAGTGTCAGGGCTGCTAAGTATCTTCAGCTTCTGTGTCCTAATTTGCTCTCTATAATATGTCACTTTCTTCTCCAACTCTTACATTTTCTATTTACAGGCGTATATATTTTGTTGAAACTAGCTAGTAGATATAGTGCTGAAATGTACTACTTTATTTAATCAATTAAAGTTATTAGTTGTTTGGAGAAAATGCTGATTTTTATCTGGTTTCATTCCATATTTAAATAGGATGGGTGTCAATAAAGTCATATGAACCTAGTTGCTTATTAAAGCAGTAGTTTTCAAACTCTTTGGGCAAATGACTGCCAAACCACAATGGTTCTTAAGGACCAACTCCTAGCTCAGCAGATTTCTACCTTTTTTTCTTTTTTTTCCTTTTTTATAAATAGTTAATATGATTCCACACACCAAGTATGAACGATGGTTTGGGAGTAACTGCTCTCTTAGATCAGTTTAACTTGAGGATTTAGAATTTTTACATAATTGACTTATGTCACAGTTTAGAAAAATGATCACTGTCTATTCTGACCTGAAACATTATACAAGCGTAGTGCTTTTCCACATTGCGGCGTTGGACTCTGCCTCAAAATTTCTCAAAATATCTCAAAATAAGTTTTTCTTCTGTACACGTAATATTACCAAGTGGCTTCCCATGCTCAAATCTTACCTTCCACATAGAAAAAGGAGCAGAGCTTCCTTGGTTTTAGATTTTTCTTCTTTTTAAAGTGCTGCTGGTTTGGTCTTATCCTGAGTCTTTATACTTTTGAGAGTTTGAAGTTGAGCTTTTAAGTCTGAGAGGGGTTTTTTAAATGGAAATCTGTAGAACAGTTACATGAATATAATTTTTGTGACCCAGAACTGATGGCCAGAAGAGTTGTGTTGTTTCTTCTCACAAGGAAACAGGGAAGTTGCTGCATAGCAACTGTGGAGGCTCTTTTTGTAATGCATCTAAGAACAGTGCAATATTGGTACCTGATTGATAATATGAGCCTTAACACTTCCATCCTTTGCTACCTGTATTACACTAACAGCTTTTGAAATGCCTGTGATATTTTACCTTCTTTAAAAATACATTATGATATAGACATTCAGATCTTAAACTGTAATTGACTATTTCTGTATGCTAAGTAACTTTTTGTGATCTGCTTCGTCCTGTGGCTTCACCTAATTCCTAAACAAGTGAAGTACAAGAACTTGAAATCTAAACTTGGCAGAGAAGACATTCCAGCCATCTTTAAAATGCATTTAGTAACAGTTTTTTAAAGTTATAAATTAGTTAGTTCTCTATTTTTTGTTGTTGTTGTTAAAACAATTCTAAATTAGACTTTACAGGAATAACGTGAACGTAATTATTAAAAATTAAGATTCCACCTTTATGTGGAATTTTGCACTTGATATTTTAAATATTTCTTCCCTTGCATTTGACGTTTAAATATTTCTTCTGTTGAAGACTGATGCAAACCAGGACATCACTGAACTGGAGAATAAAGTGGCAGCTTTGAAATGCCAGTTTGAGAAGACTTTGAATGACTCTACTGCAAACCAAAAATTCTTGGAAGAGAACTTGGTGACAACAAAACATGACTTGCTCAAGGTTCAGGATCAGCTATCCACAGCTGAAAAGGTTAGCATTTTATTGTGATGTAAAGATGAGATCCTTACTCACATTTTAACTGATAAGTAATTTAACAAGCATACACTACAGGATGCAGCATTTACTGTGTCACACTTCTGCCTGTGTATTTTTGTTATTTCAGTGCAAAAACACCTGTTACATGTAAAACAGCAAAACCACAGCTAACTGTGTGATTGTAACTAGAGGAATGCTGTAAAATTGCCCATTTGTCTGCATAGAAATTTTTGCATGAGAAGTGTATCCCCAGTCTTCAGAAGACTTCTAGCCTGTTTTCATTAGAAAATAAAATTTGTGTTTCCCTGTCTCTCCCAGTAATCTCATTTAAATATACTAGCTGACTAAATTTAAGTAAATTAGAGAAACTACTATTATGAAACTTGAGGTGTAAAAGCAAGTCATCTTTTTTTAAAAAGCATATTAGCCTGGTTTTCATAATATGTAAATAATATATTGATATTATTATTATGTAGGAGTTGGAGAAGAAATTTCAGCAAACAGCTGCCTATCGCAACATGAAAGAGATTCTCACTAAGAAGAATGAACAGATAAAGGAGCTACGTAAAAAGCTTTCCAAGTAAGTGGTGCTGTTCTGTCTGTCCAGACAGGATCCTTGTTCTGGATCCGTGTTCTGCTCCCATTTTGGTTTTATAAATCTGAAGCTGTCTCTAAAACTAGACTATCAATTTTCCCTTAAAAAGAATTTCTAGTAGGCTGTTCCCTGATTTTTTGACAAGCCAATCCTTTTAATGGATGCTAGGCAAATAGGACTGATGTGTGCAACAGCAGCTACCGTGTAGCAAGGAATGAGAGAATTTAGTGTGGAGAGGATGCAAAATATTCATGGGTGTGGTAGATAAGATGCCAGGTGCTACACACAGAGATACAGATGGGAGATATACCAGATGCTTTGGCATATTTCTTCCACACTTGTTTATGGGAATGAGGAGTCTATGGTATGTAAACAGAGTTAGACCTGTATTGAGTAAAGAAAGATGCACCCTGGCCATTATATTGCGTAGAAGACTATCATTCTGCAAATGTCAAGTGAACTTTGGCACCATGGATGCCTTAGACCTGTGCTGTAGGAGGACAGAGGTAGAACTTCAGACTTCTGTTTAAATTTCTGCCTGTATTCCTGGTCATTCCCTCATTCTACAATTTGGTAAACTGGCCAATTTTAAAAGGAGAAAATAGTCTAAAAAGTGTATGCATTTGTCAGTGCCCTAAGTCATACAGTGAACCTCAAAAGGATAATGCGTCACTAGTGGGAGTAATTTATTACTTGGGTTTCATATTTCCCTTCTTTTATTTTACAACAAAATATCTGTTGGGTATTTTCTACTCTGTTTTAATGATTTTTTTTTGTTGTTGTTGTTTAAATCCTCAGATATGAGCCGGAGGACTAAAATACCAAAAACATCCAATCTCTCAGAAAGCTGCCATAGAAAGAAAATGTAGACTGGTATTATTTTTCAATAATTTTGGTTTTGAATGGTACATTTTTTGCTTCTAGTACTTAAAATAACTTTTTATTAATACTGATAACACGCTGAAACTCCTACCTGACTTCCTTGTAAACCTGCAATTTATAGGTATTAGTTTCTGTAGTCATGTTTTCAATTGATAACCATCAACATTCCTTGAGAAATAGTGAACAGGAGCTTATTGAAGAACTGAGATAATTCCCTACAAAGAAAGGAGTTTATTTTTGTTAAGAAAAAGAAAAAAAAGAAAAAAATAAGCATTAGGGTTTTTTGATGTCTCTGAGGTGGAAACTCCAGTTGTTACTTTTGTATTGTTAATGTAGCCATGAAGTGGCATTCTATGTGAAAATTCCATCAGTGGAAGTAAAAAGTAGGAGGAAAAAAATGAAACACACTGCTTCTGTAACATTATTTCGCACTGGATATGTCATACCTCAGCAAAATCTGGTCATTAATGAACACCCTCTGATCAAAATGTTAGAGAGTGAGATACATATGCTTTATAGCAGAAGCGCTGGACCCTTTCAAATAAAGCCACTGACTGAAGTTATGCTTTTTCACTTGAATTTATTTAAAACAAATTTGAACATCAGAAGACAGATTCTGATTTTGTCAGTATTCTTAACATTAAGATGATAATCCGAAAACACATAGGGAAGTTGCTAATGGAGCAACTTTCTTGGGAAATAACTTATTTTAGATGTTTTCATCTCCTTTCTTAATGTAACCTCACTAGAAAACAGCTTATTTCTCTCAAGTCTTCTACTTGTAATCCTCAGCCTCTTAATAGTGCATTCTGCTTCTTCGTCTGTCCCTGTCCATCTGTATGTTGTATTTTACCCCAAATAAAACCATTATGTTTTCAAACATTTAATCCTTAAGGAGCTGGGTTTTTTATAGGAGTGTTTTGTATAGCTCTTTTTTTAGTACCTGTAGAAAGGAGTGGCAGATCAGTAAAGAATCTTGCTAGAAATGCGAACATGTAAATTAAAGATTCATGCTCAAAGCCAGACCACATCAAACAGCTGTAAAAAAGCGGACCAGTGGCAGGGCTGGGAAAAGGCTGGTGTGTGTCTGTGTTACAGAAATTGGCATTTAACAGTGCTTGTCTCAGGAGCTGCTTGAACTGAAATGGATCATTTTTCCTCATTCTTTCTCAGATGGGTAAAGCTGTTAAAATTACTCAAGCAGTGATGCCCCAGTCAAATCTGCCCTATGCTTGCAGTCCGTAAGTTCTTTTGTTGTCCTTTTCCCCACGCTGGTTAAGCAAGATTGGTTTGGGATAAAGTCCTGTGTCTGTAGCGTGATATTATTGCTGTAGCACAGTAGTAGGGCTTTATGCGGTGACGTACTCCTCATGGAGTGTCAGTTAAATTCATAGAATGTGTTATTTGCCCCTTGTACAGTCACTAAAATGTCAAGTTCTTAATAGGGATGTATTTAAGATATAAGACCTTTGTGGCCTGTGTTTGCTCAGAGCAATTATGTTGACACCAACAGGAGTACTTGTCTGGGTGGTTATTGTGTTTTTCTTTGTAATAAAACTCATTTTAACAAGATCAGTTACTATTTCTAAAATGGCAGATAAAGGGTGAAGAAAGGCAGAGAATCTCCTGACTTCTGCTGGTCTTCTCTTTTCTGATAAATCTTTGGCTGTTGACTTAGCTAGAATATTGACTCTGTGATAGGCCTGCATTATCTGCTTGGAAACCATCTCATCAAGAAAGTACACCATCAGCTTCAGTACATGGATAGGTCTCAATGAAATAAGTTGGCTGTAGGCAAGAGTGATTAGAGACCTTGTTATACCCTCAAATGAGTAAGGCAAGTCTTGTAGAGAATTGTGCAGGGCAAAATTGGAACACTGACTTTGATTACCTGTCTTGCAGATTGCCAGTTTCGTGAGTATGAGATCAGCGTGATGCTCTCATTGGTTTGCATTGAACAATGGCTAAGTAAAGGTCTTATGTGGAGCTCTTGATGAAAAATACATCATCTGTCAAAGATGACATACCTGTCAGAGAAGACCTGGAGCATAATACCGTAGTAGTGATTCTCTTTTGTTGAGATAGGTACAATATTTTGAAGATGGAGATGACATCTGAACCTCTCCTGACAGTGTCTGATGTTTCTAAAATTTCACTTCTTTCCCCGAGGTGTAAATTCTAGTACTGCTTTTACCAGCCATTGTTCTTCAGAAGTTCATTATACTGCTCAAATAAGACATCATCCATTTCTTCCACTTCAGCTGTTAATTCCCTAGTTATGCCTGAAGGGAACGTTTAAAAAGAAAATTTCTCTATAACTGGCTGATCTGCAGGAATCAATCTCTTTCAAGCTGGGTGGGTTTCTTTTTGCTTGCAGACTGAAGAATATTTCCTATGGGAATGAAAATCTAGGCAGCTCAGCTTCACTAATGTTGACTCTGACAGCTCACAAACAACCCTATGCTCTAACCATGACTTGAGTTCAGCGGTGCTGCATGCCACCATCTTAATGAGACAGTATATTACCCAAGTACTGCTTAATCTGTTTTTCTCTTGTGAATAATAGCTATTTTTTAAATGTCCTAGGATGAATACTAATATATATTAACACTTAAACTGCAAGTACTCCTCTTTATTTGATAGACTGATGTAAGGACAGCTGGAATTTGGACATTTCCCACATACCTTGCTTTTGGGAAACCCGCAGTCATCTGCCAGGCACTTAAATTTCAATCCAGCCAAAATGTTCTTAAGATTCCTCAGTTTGATTTCCCTCTTCTGACATTATCAAGGATGTCTCTTGGCTTCTGCGTGATACCAAATGCTGTCAGACCACAGTGACATAATTCTTACTGCATCAGGAAACAAATGTGAATCATCTTGGGGTGTCACGTGGCTGAACGGATCAAGCTTAAAAAGTTTGATCTGATCTAGGAAGATGTACCTTTTAAAACACCTTAAAAAACAATTTAATGTAATTTGAAGGTAAGTTTGTATGTGAGCAGGTAAGAATTGTAGTTATTATTTTGAAAGTTTCTAACTGGCTTTGAGCAGAGAATGTGCCCACAGGAGTTACCCTATGACTGTTAATTTTGACAATGTCCCAGTGAGAGCATTGGCCCGGAATTCCTGCCCTGCTCTGGCTGCCTACAGACTCTCCATAGGCACCTAGATCATAGAATCGTAGAATCTTTGGGTTGAAAGGGACCTTCAAAGGTCACCTAGTCCAACCTCACTGCAATGAGCAGGGACATCTTCAACTAGGTCAGGTTGCTCAGAGCCTCATCCAACCTGACCTTGAGTGTTTCCAGGGATGGGGCATCTACCACCTCTCTGGGCAACCTGTGCCAGTGGTTCACCACCCTCATGGTGAAAAACTTCTCCCTTATATCTAGTCTAAATCTACCCTCTTTTAGTTTAAAACCATGACCCCTTGTCCTATCACTACAGGCCCTGCTAAAAAGTCTCTCCCCATCTTTCTTAGAAGCCCCCTTTAAGTACTGGAAGGCTGCAAGACAGTCTCTCTGGAACCTTCTCTTCTCCAGGCTGAACAACCCCAACTCTCAGCCTGTCCTCACAGGAGAGATGTTATATCCCTCTGATCATTTTTGTGGCCCTCCTCTGGACCTGCTCCAACAGGTCCATGTCTTTCCTGTGCTGAGGGCTCCTGAGCTGGATGCAGTACTCCAGGTGGGGTCTCACCAGAGTGGAGCAGAGGGGCTGAATCTCCTCCCTTGATCTGCTGGCCACGCTTCTTTTGATGCAGCCCAGGGTACGTTTGGCCTTGGGGGCTGCGAGCGCACATTGCTGTCTCATGTC
>NW_010520995.1:0-357 GCF_000687285.1 Phaethon lepturus
CCCCTCATCCAGATCATTGATAAATATGTTAAACAAGACTGGCTCCAACACCAAACCCTGGGGAACCACGCTTGTAACCAGCCACCAAATGGATTTAACTCTGTTCACCACAACTCTTTGGGCTTGGCCATCTGGCCAGTTTTTTACCAGGCAAAGAGTACACCTGTCTAAGCCACGAGCTGCCAGTTTCTCGAGGAGAATGCTGTGGGAGACCCTGTCAAAGGCTTTACTAAAGTCCAGGTAGACAACATCTACAGCCTTTCCCTCATCTACTAAGCAGGCCACCTGGTCATAGAAGGAGATCAGGTTGGTCAAGCAGGACCTGCCTTTCATGAACACGTGCAGGCTGTGGCTGAT
>NW_010520995.1:436-10414 GCF_000687285.1 Phaethon lepturus
GAGGTCAGGCTGACAGGCCTGTAGTTCCCAGGATCCTCCTTCCAGCCTTTCTTGTAGACAGAATTGTTTCACATTGGCAAGCCTCCAGTCTTCTGGGACCTCCCCTGTTAACTAGGACTGCTGATAAATGATGGAGAGTACCTTGACAAGCTCCTCTGCCAACTCCCTCAATACTCTTGGGTGGATCCCATCAGGCCCCATAGATTTGTGAGTGTTCTAATGAGCTGTTACAGATTTTTTTTTTAAATTTACAAATCTAACTGATTTAGACATTTAATTCATCTTGAATATGCCTATAAAACCAATATATGGTTAATGACAAATCTGCTACCTTCACCAGCCACATTAATTATCTCAATGAGCTAAGTTGTTTCACAATTGCATGTGATGCACAGATCCACCGAGTTTGTATTTCCACACTGGCACTGCAACTTTATAATGACATCGCAGATTGGATCCCAAATGATCCACATACATTTGTGCAGCACTTAACAGAGTACGGCACAGAACTAATGCAATTGGATTATTTCTGGATACCTGCACAGCATTTTCTCGGTAGAAGCTGGAACATCCACACTGAGCTAGAAAACATGTATGGATATATAGTCTTGGACTTCTGCTAGCTTGTTCATTTCAATGCTAAACTTGCTTGAATGCTGTAGAAATTTCATTTACCTACCTACAGAGAGATTTGCCAAACTAACGCTGGTATATGAATACTACAAAGAAACAGTGATAACCGGAAACTTACAGCTTGGTTTCTTCTCCATAAACTGTCTCTTACAATAGATAACACAAAGAATAAGAAGAGCTAAGAGCACCGTCGCAAGTGCGCTGCATATAACAGCTGCTAAAGCAGTGTCCCGAGGACTGGAAGCAGTTGATGGGATCTTCACAAGGTTTACTTTGGTGGTACCTGAAATAGAATTAAATAAGAATTAAGGCAAACTGTAAACATTTCAGGAATATACAGTCATGTAAATGAAAGTCTGGGAAATAGAAGAGGATCAATAGCACAGAAAAAAAAGGATGTTCCATCTGCTAATGTATACACATAAGTTGTACATTAATAGATATGATTATCAGCAACCACATTACAAAAAAACCTTTAAAAAATATATTGCAAAATTAATTGTAATGAGTGGAGATGCACACAAACGCACTCTGACCATCCATGAGAATGGAATCAGATCTTCACCATGAAAACAAAGACCTCTCAATTTTTAATGATGTCGGATGATTTTAATATGGAGAACATTTCCCAGTGTATGGTTTAGAAAGCTATCCACTAGAGGGAGTCACAAATACATGAACTTCCCCTAATAAGTAAATTTTCTGAGAACTGAGACATCCACAGAAGTTCAAATGCTGTCAAAGCTACCATTTTGCTTGGTTGCGTATGTCATGACACCATGCTCATTTCTCGGACCAAACCTAGGATTTCACTGTGCTAACTTTTTTTTATACAGTAATAGCTTTTTTAATACAGACAATATCTCTAGAAAAAAATCAGCAGATTGACTTTATATCCATTTTAGTAAGGACTTAAGCAATGTTTCTAGCTTTGACAAACATCATTACTTTTATGTGGAAAGTGAAAAAGTATCAAAAGTTTAACTACAACTAATGAAACTATCTTAAATTACAAATTGCTTTTTAAAATTAAATTCATAGAATCATTTAGGTTGGAGAAGACCCTTAAGACGTAAGAGTCCAACTATTAACCTAACACTACTAAGACCGCCACTAAACCATGTTCCTAAGTGCCACATCTACATGTCTTTTAAACATCTCCAGGGATGATGACTCCACCACTTTCCTGGGCAGCCTGTTCCAACGCTTGGCAACCCTTTCAATGAAGAATTTTTTCCTAACATCCAATCTAAACCTCTCCTGGCACAACCTGAGACTGTTTTGTCTTGTCCTATCACTTGTTACTGGGAAAGAGACCCACACACACCTCACTACAACCTCCTTTCAGGTAGTTGTAGAGCGCGATAGGGTCTCCCGAGCCTCCTTCTCTCCAGGCTAAACAACTCCAGTTCCCTCTGCTGCTCCTCATAAGACTTGTTCTCTAGAACCTTCACCAGCTTTGCTGGTCCTCTTTGCATGCTCTTCTTTTTTGTTACAAATTTTTTTTAACAACTTATGAATTCTGATAGCTCATCTGTTTCAATCTATTTTAAAGTCCATATTGAATCAGCAACATTTTATGAGAAAAGAAATAAAACATTGAGTATTTCTCTGACAGTAATTTTTTAAAAAACATGAACCATATTAAATTATAAAAAGAAGTTAAATGAAAATCTTTGGTTAAAATCTAAAGACTCTAATTCCTAAGAAATGGTCCATGCAGCCATAAGTTTAAATTGGGAGATAAATGTCTGACAGAGTATGTTAAAATCACTAATGAAATTGTACATACATACAATTGTTTGATATCCTAACTGCAATATAATAATAAAGAGTAGAGAACTTGCTAGCTTAGTGCAACCAATGGAATTGTATTACTCAGGAATACTTTTCTCAAATAATTATGATATTTCCTCTACACACATCAAACGTAGGCAGCAAAGTGTTTACAACACGCTATTACGCGTATCAACTTTATTACACCCAATCTAAGCCTTCAGACCACTTACACCAAACAAAGTATTAAATTCTAAGAAATAAAGAATACAAAATTAAAAAAAAAGACACGTAACATTAAAGATAGTTTCTGTGGATTATAGTATCATGTAGTTGCTGGTAAGTGGAGGAATATAAAAAAGTGGAGAGGTCAGATCATGGCTATTATTCAGAGGAAAGAATGTTTAGTTGTTAATTTCCCAATTTCAAAGTGAAGAAAAACTAGTGTTACTGCATTTACATCTGCTTGAATATTTCTATTTACCTTTGATTTGTACTATTATGTTCCACTATCACATCGAAAGTGTGGAGAGCAAATTTGAAGCAGATCTTTTTTATATCCTTTAACTTGCCAAGTTTGACAGATAGGAGCTACTGGAGAGAGTCCAGTGAAGGGCCACAGAAATGATTGAGAAACTGGAGCCTCTCTCCTATGATGAAAGGCTGCGAGAGCTGGGACTGCTCAGCCTGGAGAACAGAAGGCTCAAGGAGGTATCTCATCAGCGTGTATAAATACTTGAAGGGAGGGTGCAAAGAGGACAGAGCCAGGCTCTTTTCAGTGGACCAGAGGCAAAAGGCACAAACTGGAACACAGGACGTTCCTTCTAAACACCAGGAAACACTTTTTTAACTGTGAGGATGACTGAGCACTGCCACAGATAGACCAGAGTGGTTGTGGAGTCTCACTCCTTGGAGATGCTTAAAAGCCATATGGACATGGTCCTGGGCAACCAGCTGTAGGTGACTCTACTTGAGCAGAGGGGTTGAACCAGGTGATCTCCATAGGTCCCTTCCTACCTCAACCATTCTGTGATTCTGAGTCATTAAAATATAGCAGATGTCAAAACTCAAGACAATAAAGAGGCTGAAGTCTCTTACATGAATTAGAAATACATTTTGAAACTCTGTCCTTGTACTGAAATGTTGTAATTTTCATTATCATATCAGATGGGCTATCTGTTATTTGTGTTCCAGATAACACAGTAAAATTCCAATTCAGGGTCCGAGGTACTTTTTCTCTTAAATAATTACTACCTGTCCTTCTCTTTATGTTCTTCTATATTTCCGATTACTCACAGAGCTAAGTTGTACGACCTCTTTTCCAGATCTTCACTGTTATTTAAAAGAAAAAGCAACAGCATCATAATCTTTTTGTCATAACCTCAATGCTCTTGGCAGTAGCATTGCAGTCTTCCACAGAGAAAACTTATCACTCAATTTCTAGGATTCTTGCAGCTGTAGTTTTAAGTTTACACTTTTAACAGACCGCAGAAAGTTCTGCATCGTATGTAAAGTTCCAGGATAGGATCCTGTGAGAAGCAGTAAAATTGTATTAAAAAAAGCTATCTATACAGCAATGCCTGCTGGCTTTGGTGTGAAAACCAAGGACTGTGCTTTGATATCAGGTATTCAATTTTAGCCAACTGCCTGATCTAGTCTTTATAAGGTTAAAGACAGCCTGGACAAGTATTTAAAAACAAAACAATAAAAAACTGATCAGAATATCTTCAAATATTTTTTGTGTCAATATATGTATATCAACACCTGTATCAATGTACCCACCTAAAAGTACTAAACAGTTCTTAGAAATGAGGCCTTCATAATTAGAAAAAAGAATTGTTAGTTTTGAAAGCAAAAATAGAACAAGAGCACTGGAGGTGGAGATGCTGTATTTTTCTCTCTCTCCATTTACTCACAAAATATATTTATCTGCAAGTATAATTCCATATTATACCTTCTGGGAATTTAGATATTACATATATTTGTTTAGTGCCCATTAGCAATATCCAAACTGGAAATACAGTGATTTTATTATACACTGGATGGCAAAAAATTAAATTTATTTTAGCCATCTAGTTATTTAAGATTTATTTTATTTGGATTTTTTTTTTTTTTTTTAATACTTGAAAGAGCAATTTTCTATTCCTGAGAATGCCTACCACTCATTTTCACCTTCAAAGAACTTTTTGGAATAGCTACTGTGAACAGTCCATTGTACTGTAGCTCTAATTATAATGATAGTGATCTTCCCTGCAGAGACCAACATTTCAGAAGTGGATTGCTATTGTAGAAGTGGCCCGTTGGGCATTGCTGAACTCTGCTTTCAGTGTTACTCAGATATGTATGCATTTTCATAAACTCTTTCTTTTCAGGCTCACAGGCTTAATGGTCCCATTTCAAGAAAAGCAAGGAGGTGCATTTTAAACTTTAAACTTGTACTTACATCTATTAAATGATTACATGATTAAATTTAAATATGTAATTAAACACTGTGAATTGGACGTGATACATTCAGAAAAGAGGGAGGAGGTGCACACTATTTTATAATTCTGGAAAGCATGTGCATATTATGCATCACAAAAATCAAACAAAAATATATTTTATTTAAGAAATAGATTTCCTTTTCTAAGTCTTAGTTCCAACATATTCTGGAAATGTGCTAGTGCTAAAGCAGATTTACCCAAAATACGAAACCGTCTCCTGCATAATTTTGAGCAGTACGCCTAAGTACACATTCTCCCATCAATTAACGAATAGTACATCATGATGTCAGTATATGGAAAGGTGTGGTTCTTAAAAGCAAGTAAAGTTTGTTAATCCAAGAAGGTTAAATAGCAGTAACTCAGCTAATACAAAACATATGAATCCCAGCTGTATCACTATAACTTCTGCCAATAAACAGAATAGTTGAATTTTCGGCCTATTATACCAAACAAGCAGAGACAGGACAGAATATAAAAAGACTTCCTTTATCACTTATTTCATGTTATTTTCTCAGATTTTTTTCAGAACCATGATTAGTTACAGTCACTACTGGTATCAGAATGCTTAAAAGAAAGCTTTCAGTGGTAGATTAACCATGTAAAAACAGAACTTGCAACTTTTTACGTTTCTTCCATGGATACAATAAATAATGTTATAATAATATTATAGTAATTACCAAAGTTGAGGAGGACAAAATGTGGAATATTCTGTTTGGGTTTTCTTTCTTACCATGTCAAGTCAATGATAACCCAAAGAGGGTTTACTCAATAAAACAACGCTAATCAAAACTCCACTTAGATAGCGATAACATGGTAACATTGGACAGAGTGCCATCTTTTACAATCAGGATTTAAAATAAGACACAAAAGTAAATTAAAATGTTTTTAATTCTTAGAATATGGGTATTTCTGGTCAAGGCAGAGGAAAGAAGCATTTACCTATAATTAAAAGTGTTTGCCCACTACCTTCATGCTGATTGACCCAAGTCAGTGGTATCAAACCTTTATTTGACAAGAATTAGGTGCTCAGACATACCCTCAAGTTATGATAATTTAACAAGTTACTGCCTGTCTGCTGAATTGCAGTGGCTATCTGTATGTGTACTCTTGATCCATGGAAAATGCAAGGCAATGTGACATCTTGAAACACCTTCATTTTGAAGAAAGTTCAAGAGATGTTCATTTGAAAGTAAAAAGGCAATACCTCTACCTAGTCCCCAATAAGCAAAATAATGTATTATGTATAAGCATATGTGTATATATAATTCAAACACTACATGTATTATATATGTGTGTATATAATAATATATATATAAAAAAATACATGTGCAATACGTACTACTGAGTGTTAACATTAATGGAAAAGAAGTTTCCACTAAGTGCATTTCTGAGTCTTTACAAAGCAGCAGATTGCCTCCCTTTTCCTGAGCTTTCAAGTAGGAGATAAGAAACGTTATTAAACATTACTGCTGGAGACTGTGGTAAACACTGGAGAGAGAGAGTCTCCCAACATCTGTAAAAGGACAGCCATTTGCGTGCATGGCCTACACCCAAATGTTCATCATGTCAAACCACATTTTTCAAATGTACTCCAAGTGCTGACTTTAAAACCTTTAGTTTCCAAGTTAGTGCCCTAGAACTTTTATTTTGTTTTATTTTGCTGGTTTTGTTATGTTTTTAAATAAATGTACCAAAAAACCCTAGGGGAGAAAAATGACTATTCAAGTATTTATCCATTGTTTGGAAATCCTGAGAAATGTGCTTATAAATGAGAATCTTTGGAATTTGATTTATTCGTTTCCAAGACCATTTCTCTTGCACTGCGTATTTTCACGAACTCCAACTGCTGACAGCCTTTTATGTTTAAAATGGTAGAACAATTACACTGTGTAGGTGAATTTAAATTATATATGAACTCCACAGTACTGGATACACACCACTATGTCTGTAAAACATAGTCAACCTCTGCAACATTTTTTCTTTTAGTACTTAAGAGATGTTAATTCTTCGTACTACCATGGTCATCTAAATTAAACTGATATACGGGCACAAAAGTAACATTGTTTTTTATATAAAACTTTCACCTTTGAGAACTGTCTAGCCATTAAAAAATACTACTACATGAGAATAAAGCCTCAAATCATCAGTACCTTCAAATAACCTGAAAAAAACCTGAAAGTAAGAAAAAAGTCAGAGGAAGTGGGATGAAATCTGTGCCACTGCTGAACTATATATTCTCCCCCCACAACACAACTGGTTATCAATGTGAAAAGACAGCATGTCTCTCATCCATAAATCGGCAATACTTGGTGGCACAAAGTATATATTGCTGTTGATATGACTGTGGTGTTGTCAGCAATTACCTCTCTGACTTTTGCTTCTATCAGCTCACTTTGCAGCTCTGATATTTGAGGGTGTCTAATATCTATTTTTCAGAAAATGCATTTTCTTCCTCAGGTGTTTTTATGTGTTAAATCAGTATCATGTGAGGTTTGTGTCAGAACACAGGAGATTGCTATGTACAGCAGAAAACCTATTTCTCTACTTCCCTTCTAAATGGTACTTTTAACCAAATTCTTTTCCAGACATTTTGGGAACAAGAACACAATATTTTAGGATATTCTCCTGTTCAAACCCAATTATAGAATGCATCCATCCCACCCAGACTACAATTTTCAACAGAAAATGAAAGTAGAAAGTATCTGCTTTTTATTCTGTATGTGCAGTCCCAGTTCATCTTTAGGAGTACCCAGTTACAGAATAAAAACAACCTGGTGCAGTATTTGAGTCAATTAAGTCTGTTAATGACAATTACTGCTTTTATATACACTCTATCTCTCTCAGATCCAAAATGCTTATACAAGGCATACTAAGCAGAAGAGTTTGTATTGCCTAAATGCACACCATTTTCAAGTGGGTAACTACTGACATGACCTGTTTTCTAAAAGAGAGAAAGACCATATTAGAATCTAATCCTATATTCACTAATTAAATGACAATAGCATGTATGTAAACATAAGAATAAGCATGTTTGAAGGTTTTTTCTTTAGACAACAGAGGGCAACCCACTTCCATTAATCAAAAGCGTAACTGAACATTGTGAATCTCGTGCATACCGGTTACAGATTTGTTCTAAAAGGTTCAAACAAGATCCCATAGTTGCTGTGTGATGAGCTTGTGGGTTGGTGTATGGATTGGTTTGTAGTATGGATTGAAATATGACAGCGTGGAAAGCTCCGTCCTGTAAGCATGACCAGACAGGCAAGACTGAGGGCTGATAGGGTAGCTGTGACACTTTATGCTCTCACCTGGGCAAGGAACATACATGCTCCTCCAGCTATACACTGCTGGCACCATGTATGTATTTCAAGTGCAACTGCCATGTACATCCACGATCACTGAAACTAATACAGTACTATATATATATTTGTATAAATACTAGTAAAGCAAAAAGTGAATTGTCAGTCAGTCATAAAAGTTTTTATCTCCCTCTGATTTGATGAGAAATAATTTCTAACACTTTACTTTCTAACCTAATTATTTACCTCTTTGTCCTGATTCAGCTGTTGTAAAAGTCAGGGAGTAGAGCAAAAGCCTGCATGATGACTGCAAGCCTGTATCCTAAATTTGTTAACACAAACTTTGGTAAACATCACTTATAGTCTAGGCAGTACATTTTTAAGAGCACTTTTTTTTTTCTTGCTTTAAAAATGTTTTGTAGACATTGAAAAAAATGACAGTACTCAGTTACATCACTTCTGTCTGCTGACTGGATACCTGTGTTGCCATTAGAATCACAGGGTATACTGTCGTAATTTTCAGTCACAAACTTTTTATAGCTTTAGACAATGGGGATTGTATATTCAAAGAAAAATATATATAAATAATTGATACCTTACAAGACCGACAATGTTTGCATATCGAATTATCTGCAGGATCATTTGCTTATTTTGCTTAAAAAGGAAGTTCTTGAATTGGCCAAATAACCTCTCTAGTCCAGAGAGCTAAATGTTCCAGCATTGATAAAAAAATTTAGTAAAATTTTAGTAGTCTTCCATTATTGCTTCCTGGGCTACAATTAAAATACGAAAAAACTGGGTACGGAAAATGAAATCCTGATGGTTAGAGACATCTCCACTCCTTAAAATCTCTGTAATGTACAACATTTTTGTTACTGAATGTGAAAAAACATAAATCCTAAAGAAATTTTTCCAGCTATTATAAATTCCATGCAGAAAGAGCCTACTTCTAAAATGTGACTAAAAAAAAAAATTCAGTACTGAAAGAGATCTGGAGATACATGTGTGTGCATGCACATTCAACCCTGGAAGAATTTATTACATTAAATTTTAAAAAGATTACTTCTGAATTGAGTTACTATATGAGAAATAAAATACAAGTCCCACAACTTCCAGATAAGCTTTTGAATAATCTAAAAATCAATGCACAGATAAAATTGATGCCACTGTATTTTGGTATCCATTTTGAAGAGTAACAAAGGACTTGATCTTTTGGCACAGGTCTCAAGTATGTAGAAGCTAAAATCTGCAATTTTTAAATCCAAGGTCTCTATCTGGGAAACTAGAGGCCTGTATTAGATCACATACTCCTATACAGTGCAAAGAAAAAGTTAAGTATAGAACAGAATCTGAAATATCAGTCACTGTGAGTAACACAGTGCCTAAAGTTACCAGCTTGGCTTACAGGTGTAGAAACCTGGAGAAGGATATTAAACTTTGTTCTTCCCATAAATTATCCAGAGTGGCAGTGAGGGGCTTCCATCTTCTTTTAAAACTCCACTGAAAACGAAAATCTATGATCTTATTTTAAAATTAAATTGAGGGGGGAGGAATCATGAGTGTGGCTTATAATGCCTTTCAGATGCAACTCTTGAAAGAGGAGGTAATGATGGGGTTTCTCTCCTCTGTAAAAGCCTAAGAGCCCTTTGCCAAGAAGCACGAGATGGAGATTCAGTTGCCTCCTCTGTCACCTCCATGGCGACTATTTTAGCTGCTAGGCTATAAGCTCAGCTGGGTAAAAGCTTATTTCATCTCTCCAGTTGAATTTGCCAAGTTGTAAAGCTTCA
>NW_010520995.1:10445-50608 GCF_000687285.1 Phaethon lepturus
AGCAGGAGTAGTAAGGACCCTTCTTCGTGCAGCCAACAGTCACGTGAAATGTATTTGTGGAATGCAACAAAATTAAATAAACCATACCCAGGCTTGCCCCACTTACGTTTTTCCTGTTTATAATTATGTTAAAATATCATTACTGTAGGTTAAATTCTCCAGGCAAGGCAACTACTTCTGAATGTGGAGTGGTTGGTTGTTTGTTTTTGGGGGGGTGGGGGCAGGGTGGGGTTGCTGTTTTGGTTTTTAAAAACATAACTGCTAGCCATTTCCACATATTGGGGGGAAAATGTCTGTGTGTTTATGTAATTAAGACTGTTTCATAATACTTACACACAACCAGGCTGAATTGTGATTCTGAATTAAGGTGGAAGTTGAGCTGCATAATCCAGCCTACTAGTATCTTCTAACTTTTTAATGCTCAACTTTGCAACCTCAGCATCTTTTAAAAATGCTTTTTTTGGGTAAGTATTCTGATATACATGGGATTAAATATAAATTTTCATATTTTTATAACATACAGCCTTAACACCATTACATGATGGACATTTATAACCAGCTTACTGTAATACTGCAAATATCAAAGTAAATGTCATGATTTACTGCAAAGAAAGGTACCTACTGTGCAATAGTAAACATGCACATGAAAACTATAGTACTGATGAAAAAGCTGTAGCTTTGAAGTTAGAAATAATGATAGCTTATAAAAAGCAGTTTTTAATTCACCACTTAGAGCTTTGGGGATAAAGTCAAATCATACAGAACAAAAGGCCGCTGCATACAAGATCCTTGCTTTGTTGTATTACCTAATCGGAAACATAACATCGCTCCTCTTTAACACACGTCAATAGGAATTAGTCATAGAATACAGAAGACTCTTTGAAAAGTCAAGCTCTATTGGTGAGATTCATCACCAAAGCAAATATCTGCTTCTGAGGGAGTCACCTGAACTTTCTCTACACAGTGGTGGTGGGGAGGAGAAAGGCTCTTTTAGGGTGCAATTAATCTCATCTATTTTAAACAGCACCCTTAATCATTCCTCTCCACCAAATATAGTGAGCCTAAGGTCACCAGCTTAGAGATGTAGCCGTTTTAAGTACTCAAAGTCAAGGAGGAGGCATCCTACTCTGGGTTTGTCAAGTAAGGATGCAGGGTTTTGGCTGCCTTTGACTATTTTGACGTTAATTTCTCTGTTTCAGTTCATTAACTGTATAACAGACACTATACATTTCAAATCACTTCTATTGTAAAGACAGAAGTCAATAACAACTGCAAAATTTGTAACAACTGCTGTACAGTAGCAGAACCACAGAAGAGCCCAGCAGTAATTAGTAACTTGCATTCTGCATGGAATATAAAATAGTGCGTAGCAAATAAGGCCAGACACAGAATTACAGGTTTTGCCTACCCTGTGCTTTAAATGAGCAAAGGCCCAGTGGGAAATAACAAAGCAACAATGTAAATAAAACCCATATCAGAGTGACTATATACGAAAGAATCTAATTATGGTTGCAGGCATCAATTCTGGCACCTTTTAACTTTGGCACATTTTCTTAGAATAGGGGCTTCGGTTTGTAAGAAACATTTAATCAAAGAATAAGTATTTTTATTGTTTTGTTTATGTTTTCATTTATTTAGCAGGAGTGAAAAAATTAAAAAAAATCTACACTAAAACCTCAATTTTCCTCCTTAAAATTAATTAAAAAGTAAGATGATCAGGTTTTAGGAAGACAGATACAATCAATGTTGAATTTGCAGTTCTAACCTGATATTGGCATCTAGATGAAACTAACTTCAGAAGTCTGAAGGTCTAAAGACAAAGTCAGAGCTACTTACCTTAGGCTCTCTTTCTAAAACAGAGCCAGAAATAGAAATCTCCAGAGAAGTAATTAATCTGAAATGGCTTGGAAGACTGCTTAGTGTTAGTCATTGAATCTTCCCTTATCTGGCTTGCCTAAACTCTTGAGGTACCTAATTCTCTCCTCTGATTATCAGTGGGAGTTTGGGCTGACAACGTCAGTGTTAAGCATTAACTTTTATATGCCTAAATTAGGGTGCATTAGTTCCATCCTAAATTTCCACATGCAGATACGGTAACTATAAATTATATTCAGTAGCATGCACATACAATTATACCATCAGACTTAAATGAAACTTTATTTTTAAAACTGGTAGATATAACCATTTATTTAAGAAAGCTGTAACAAAGAGCTAATCTTTTTAAACTACAGTCACAGCCTGTACCTCAAAGGCACATGTCACTGCCCAAAATAGCATGCGAGATCACTCTATGATCTTTGTAAAAGAGCAGGTTGGCAGCGCACTTCTTTAGCGCAAGTAAACCAGTAAGAGTGAGAATGTGTGAAGCCTATCACCCAAAAAATTAAAGGTTGAGCAAAATAGAGGACAAGTGGAAGGATGCAAGTGATCACTAGGAACATTAGGTCTTATTATTAGGTTGTTTCCAGCTCATGAGGTGTTAGTTTCTAATGAATCATTACCGCTAAGGCCCTTGGCACAACAACTCCTGTTTTAAGGCTATTGCAACTTATCTTATTTCCAATACATTCCAGTCCTCCAGGTCATCCCAGTCCTCTGGAGTGATATTTCAGTGTTCTTTTGCTTGACAATGATTTCCTTAATAGAGAGTTGGCAATATGGAAAGTTTCAGCCTAGATGGATCCCCTGTTTTCTACTGTATTTTTTTTAAACAAGAAGTTTCAGAGAAACACAGCATAATTATTTTGTAGCCAAACAACATAGCCAATAGTATCTTCCAGCACAAAGCAGAATAAAACACGCCAACACTATTGTGCATTTATTTAGCAGTATTTTATTCTCACATCGGCCACAATTCTCTGTACCCAAAAGCCACAGCAGTCACCATGTACTTATACCATAGGCACCAAATCTCAGTGCTGTTGAAGGGGTGCTAATGCAACCATTCCCAGAATTAGCTGGGTTATCATGAAAGATAAATTCAAACTAATATTTTCACTCTGAACATAGCTTAAAAGCATGTTATTAAATCCATGTATTGAAAAGTCTAAAGTTTTATAACTAGAAAATGTCTAAAAAAATAATGAAAAAAGACCCAATGAAAAGCTGTAACTGCTACTTATTTTTTCAGATTACCCCTAAACACAACAAAGTAAAAATTAACTGAAAAAAATGTTTTGCAGCTTTAGTGCAATGTATGCAATACTAGAATAATTTTGATCAACCCCATGGCCAAGTTAAATAAGAACCTTGCAAACCCACTCCATACAACGAATAGATAATTGCTTATAGCCACTGCAAGATTGGGCTAAAGGGCTAGCCACATTAGTAAGTACACATTAGAAAAAAAAAACATAGGAAATAGTACTTATTCAGTACAGGTCAACGATTAGCCCCTTCTCTGTAACTCAGGAATTTCAAGTTCACTTTAATCTAGTGTAATTGAGCTAACCAGCTCTTACATTAAAAAGTAATGATTAAGTTAAATTTCTTGCAGACATTCTGTACCTAAAACAAACATGCAGCATGCCTCTGGCAAAGAAGGATACTAATTATAGGATTGACTCATAAGATGAAAGGTTGCACAAGTTACTACTAGAAACAAAAGTATGGTAAACTAGTTTGAAAAAACATATTGAAATTCTCGTACTCCGCAGTTAAGATGAGAAATTCATTTTCTAACTGTACTTAACAGTGTCCAGAAACAAAACTAAATATACTTGCAAACTGCTTGTTCATATTTTAGATGAACAAACTAGAAGTGAATACTGCAATTACAAACTTCATAATTCTATACACTATGGAATTTTTTAACCTAGTAAAGAAGTGAGGTCTCTACAGTGAATTTTTACTACACAAAAACGTGCAAAACTAAGTATTTTGGTCACTCTCAGCTTTCTTTTGTTATATAAAGCATGCCCTTAAAATGGATATTTAGGATTTACTGTATTGTCAGGCAATGAATTGCTAGCTTCACTCTTAATGCAACAATGCATTCCCTTATTTAAAGGGAATCATAAAAGAAACCCATCACCAAGGCTCCAGACATCTGTGGGGAAGGATATGTAAGTTCAAAAGTAACTTTGAATTTCAAACTGAAGCTTTAGCTGGGCTTAACAGACAGGATTGCCAGCTGTGAGTTAGAACAAAGATACAAAATCCACCCTATATGTTACTGTGTACTGATTTGATATAACCATCTAATGCCAGATGGGCACCACTTACGTAAACTCTAGTTAAGAGCTGCATGAGCTTGTGATGTGAATTCATGAAATAAATGGAATTTGACTCTATTTATTTTGAAATCACAAACTGACATTTCCATTTTCATCTCAAGCTATACATTTTGCATCATACTGTAGCAAGCAATAAGGAATGTATTTTCAAAGAGATTTACGTTGGAATACTGTGTTCTCTCCAAAATACATTAATCTATGCTTTAGTAGATAAAAATGGATTACACATAATTAGTGCAATTCTCATGCTGAAACCAGAAAGCCAATGCCTTTCAGTGCAATTCAGCTTGGTCAAATATCACCTCAACTTCATGCCATATACTTAAAACTTTACTGGATTATAATCATACATATTTTCTACATTAAATTTTTAGAGATTATGAACAAATAGTGTTGAAAAATAACATTTCCATTCCTAATTTACGCTATGATTTCCATTTGTATGATGGAAGCCATTTACATTACATCTGCTCACTCTGAAAATAATTCAATATTTATATTGCTAACAGTTTTCTAAGTAGGGTCTTCTAATACTAGTCTTCTAGTTTTTATATTAGAGTAGATGATTTTCTAAAGTTTCAAACATCCAGTATTCAAATTTTCCTCTTCCCCCCCATCATAATGAGCACTTTCAAAAGGTCCAGAAATTACCATTTGTTTTACACTATTCTGCTTTCTGTAGATTTTCTGCTGTTGACCAATGTGATAGAAGCATATGCTACAACCTTCTCAGTAAGTGCACTTTCACTGCTAGTTCACTTGTTTTTTGTAAAATCAGAAAATTCCTTGTCTGAGGTCTCTGTTACTCTGTCAGCATGGATAGAAATTAGACATCAGGGTCAAAAGGATTTAAAAGGGATAATAAATGACAACAGTATTGTATATACTGTCTTCACTTAGGAAACCAAACTGAAGAAGACACAATTTACATCTTATCATGTGTCTTAAGAGGTTTGCAATAACACTTGAATTTACAATTCTGTAATTATTTTTAGCAGCCAAAAATGACAACTGTCACACTTATGGGCCACTGGCAACATCCAGCATGTTTCAAATATGTAATAGTTAAAAACAATTAAAGACAAATTCTCTGTTCTCAAAGCCTGGCCTTTAGTGGCCAGGAAGGAAAATTCTTTCACAGATCCAGCAACTAGTAGGATGCAGGCATTAAAGAAGTGATCCACATGCTCAATGATAATCACCAAACACTCTGATAGGTGTTCAGTCAACCAACCCAATTCAGCTCAATCTAGATAAATCTGGAACTTAAATGATAGGGATGTAGAATGACAGAAAACATTTGACTGTCAGCAAGAAAGCATTTCCTACTGATAGCCTCTCATAGCCTCAAGAATGTCTGTGAGGGTTGAGCAGCACAAGGGTGGGACACAAGGCCACCAGTTCTGGAAGAGGAAACATTATGGCAGCATTCCACCTGTTTTACATCGCAAGCTTGCACAAAGTAACAGCAGGAAAGAAGTAAAAAGGGTTGTTTTAGTTTGGTATTTTTGCTCTGTTGGAAGAGCTACAGCATTCCTTCATTCATCAGCTAGCAATGGAAGCAGTAATCTTCACGAGTCTCTACCATCAGAGAAATAGTAAACGGTGAACCTTTAAAAAGTACAAATGTCTTAATTGGCATGTTAAGATAAAATGAATATTCTACCTCCTTATTTATTGCTTATTAGCACCAATACCATTTTGCATAAAACACATACATATGACTGCCCTTGAATCAAAGGAAAGTATTATTGTCAGACCCACATAAAAAAACCCTAACCTTTACTTTTGCCAGGACAAAGTGACATTACAATATTTTTTATTTACTGAAAGATGGATGTTTTTTCTACTGTTCGTATATCAGTTTGGGCTTCCTTCTTCCATTAAGTACCACCTCAATCAGACAGATTTCATATACAAAAAAAAACCCTCTTCACTGTGGAACTTTGTATCTACATTTTGATCCAGAAGAAAGCTTCACAATCCATCTCACACAGACTTAGTTATCACAATGTGTGAAATCAATCTAGCAAACCACATTTTGCCAAAACAAAAATCACATACTATAATTACCATATGTAACAAAAGGAAAGGTTTAACAATTTCCCTGAAAAATGACATACAAAAGGCAGATTCAAAGCACATCCTTCCATAGAGCCTCCAGAAAGAAATACTACCAAGTAACATGCATTAAATCCAAATTTTGTTTGGCTTTGCACTGCTACTGAAAAGTCTATGTTAGAGAACCATAGATCTTGCATACTGCCACAGAATATTTACTTGTATCTCAAGGACATTTTGTGTTTCTACAGCTGCTCAGAAAACATTTTCATTACAGAAGTACAAACAGTTACAATCAAGGAAATAAAAAAGGCAATACTTCTCTGAATGAAAAAGTACAAAAGTACAAAACCCACACCAGTTAATACAGCAGAAATGTCTTTTAATGATTATTTTATGCAGATTCATTCCCTGATGTAGAGCATTACTCAATATAGTGCATGAAGCAGTGCGTTAAACTTTTTTTGTTCAATAAATTGTATTTTAGAATGTATTCCTGATGCTCCACTTGAATTTACAATTACCAAGTTTCATCCCATTACGCTTAAACCAGTTTCTGGAAAACGGTGGCATACTTTCCTTCCTGTTGATCATACTTCTTAGTGGGGATGGGGGAAAAAAGAAAAAAAAAAAATCAGAGGTAAACTTCTTGTCTGTTAATGTTTTTCATCCTTTTTTTGATATGCATTGATTTTTGTTAAACCTTGCAGACCCTTTATAGAGATGTATTCAGATTTTAAAATTTCCATTGGATGTTATTAGCAGACCTCCTCTAGGATTTGCTGGTCATTCTCAATGCATCTAGTAATATAAAGGTGGCAAGAAGCAAAACAGAGTACTGCCCATTATTTGAGATTAAAGAGCAGAATAATTGAAATTGGAAGTCTGAGCCAGTCACCTGTACTTCACACAAACACATAAAGCAGGAAGTAGGGAGGAAAGTTTGGTTGATTAGTCAGATAATCATTTAAATGGAAATTCACTAATTCACAGCTTAAGCTTTACTTCAAAAATACAACTCAGATTCTTGATTATTTGAACAAATTTCTATTCAATAAAAGAATAGTCTTAGCGGTATACTTCAATCAGCATATCTAAACAGCGAAGATAGAATATATGCTTTTCCCCTCGTTTTGAAAATCTAGGAGTATTAAATTGGAATTTATTATTTAGCCACCACTTGTGGTCGCTGTCAGAATAGGAGAATTATGAACAATGTCATTATTTCAAGAAGATATCTTAGAACAATTGAGTTGTATTCACACTTATTAATTTGATGAGGCATGAAACTAGGATCACAAATAGGCATAGGCTCTGCAGTGCTTAGCACTGCACCATCTAGGCTGCATACACAATGCTGGGAACCTACTTGTGATGTAAGAATCCAAGAGTTCGGACAAGAAGTCAACACAGAGTTAGTCAACATAAGGAAAGAATTATGGACTCAAAGAAGTTACCAAGAAAAAGACTCCCAGACAATATCCCAACCTGCTCTGCTGAGTTTGGCATCAGAAGACACCATAGAACAGGTTGTCCAGAGGTGGGTGACAGACTGATTAGTTTGTAGATCCTGATGGTTTCAGTGCCAGCTGGGCTCATAGCTGCTCAGTGTTGCAAAAGTTTTGGGATGACTAGTGAAAAGTACAGAGAGCTTCGCAGGTGCCTCCTTAAATTGCAATTCCATTACCTCTTGGATCAACTGTGATAAAGAATGGGGTCTGTATTCTCCAATTAGGCACCTACTGAGAACATCCTGCCTAGTCCATGCTACGTATTTCCTTCCATGGCAGTCAGGCGAAAGCAGGTGAACCACAATCCTTTTGGCCTAATCTAAAGCTGCAATGTCTCCAAACCACCTGGACCCAGAATCAGTGGAATACTCCTGGAGACCATAATCTATGAATAGTTGTAGGTCCCTTGGGCTTTTAAGTTTTGGCACAGTTAGCTAGGTGTTAGGCTGGAGAGCTGGTGATGCAATTTTGGAGTCAGGATCCTGGGCCTTGGATATTTAAGCCTTAAGTACTTCTCAATACTTTACAAGGCTAATGCTGCCTATACTAAGCATATTTCTAAAGCATTCACTACTATCCTAGTTCTTTTAGTTTGTAGCTTGAACTGTTGCACCTGAAACTCACTTTGTGAAATAAAATTTAATTGTGCAAAGAAATCTAAGTTAGATTTGAGGTAGCAGGCACAAAATAAGTGACCCTGCTTACTGTCGCTGTAAGAGCTTCGGTGAAGATCAGGAAATTTCAAACACTCATTAGAATTGCTGAAGTTGTTCGGATTACTATCCTCTTACTATAGATGCAAATGATAAATCTTTCATAACAGAGCAGACATGCTATACTGAGTACTTCTGTGCTACAGAAGTTACTGGTAAGTGAATCAATTCATTAGAACAGCCCTCACACCTAGTTTTGCAGCACTAAGCTATATTACACTCGATTGGAAATCTTTCTGTTAAAACAAATATTCCTCTGTAAAAAGTAATCTTCATGGAATAAAATATTTAAGGATAGTACAAGAAAGTGGATAAAAGTCTAACAGTTTAGACTGACTAGAAGCCCTGAGAGCTTTGGCTTCCAAATTTTGATTCCTTGGTAAAGTGGCTGGCTGGCTACACAGAAATTCTGTTGGGTTTATGAGTAGCACCTCCTTGCAACGTTATTTCAACATTTTGAAGCTATATTTTCTTCTATGGAAAACTTTTTTTTTCCCTATTGTGTTTTGGCATGCTCCCCTTTTTTTTTTTTTTCGGAGGGGCCGAAAAGTAGGAAGAGTAAAGGGGATGGTGGATAGAAGTGAGGAAAACACTTCTGACCAGTTCTATCTACTCACTGTAATACATATTTAGTGATAACAAGCTGCATAATGAAGTACTTCTATAGATACAGGCACAGAAATGAGAGGTACAGACAACAGGAATTAGTGAATGTAAGTCAGGAATGAGTACTTAAAAAAGGCTATTCTCTGAGCCAGGCAAGGAGAAAGTTTTGGAACATGATTAAACTATGCAATGAATCTAAATTTCCTCTCCATTAAGTAATGTTTCAGAACTATTATAATTTATTTTACTGGCAACATCTCTGTAATTAAAAGAAGGAAATATATGCAACTTTTTGTTTTAGGAGGGGAGCCCAGCATGTAAAGCAAATTCAGAATAAGAAGAAAAGGAGCTGTTTGACTCTAAGTCATACATGAATCTTTCCCCAGTGGGTCAGAAGCATCACAATTATCCAGGACAAGGAACTGAAAACATTTAGGTTTTCTACATTAACTCTCTTTGATCTATGATGAGCAAAAGAAATAAAATTGTAATAAAACTTTATAAGACATGAATAGCAATTCTCATCTCTCTGAAACACCTAGTCAAATTTCTTTCAGACTTCCTGAAGATAAGTTACTCTACCATCAGGTCACATATGGAAAATATCAGACTGACTTATTACATTTTTACAAAAGCGTACATTTCAGTTATGAGATAATGGAAAGCTAATATCTCTGTAATAAAACAGTACTGATGTTTATAAGCTAGTGATGCTATTAGCTGTACTTAAGTTAGCTGTCACTCCTTATGACTTTCGTGAAAGTTTTATATAATATTCCAGCTGTTTTCTATCACAGTGTCCACCATGGCAAAGAGGATTATGAGACATGCTGTGAGGTAACCCCAAATCAGAAAAAATACTGAAATAAGATGGACATATATGTTGGAATAGAATCAAATAATTAAGAATGGTTGCACTTATATAATTTCAGCTGCCAGTTGCCTCATATGCACATAAGCAGCCTACCTTCAAAGACTGCTTTGCAATAGTAATACAAAGTTTACTGTATAAAGCAACCATACAAAAATTACAGAAAAACTTAATAGCTGGAAGAACAGTTTCTGGAGTTTGACTGTTTTCAAATCGCAAAATTCTATAGACAGAAAGAAGAAAGTGATATGAGTAAATTAAAATTCCACTACATAAACAGAGGAACTAATGTGGAATCGAATGTCATCCAAAAATTGCTCTCAAGTTAAAATGCTATATTTAAGTTTAATGAAATAATGTAAAAAACTCCAGGAAAGCTGAGACAGTGGGAATTTTTCTCTTTTACCATTAGCAAAAGTATTTTACAGAATGTAGATGTAGTCAGTAAGCTTGCAGTCCCCCCCTTACTTTTAATCATGTATTTTGTCACCATACAATATCCCCTTGCAGACTGTAATTTCTAGCTTTGTATCTTCTTTGTCCTGAAGTATAGTCCTTGCATACCCCAAATACCCATTATACTCACATGAAAGTTTACAAAAATCACAGATCCTAATCGTGTAAATGTAAGTAAGTATATTTATACCAAATTGTACTTTTCCTATACTAGCTACTTTTAACACCAGGAAGAAGGAAATATCACTAGATTTTACCCCTTAAATAGCACCTTTCATTAGTGAAACAAAATACCTTGTAGATTTAAAGAGTGAGACTCAGCTGCAGCTTAGGACACTTACATTTAATTCTCAGAAAAACAATTCTGTAAACATACAGAAGCAAACTAATTAAAAAAAAATCTACAGAAGAAAACTGTAAAGGGAGCTTTGCGACCAATATTAGTGGAGGTAGTCAAAGTGTTGTAGAAAGAAACAATATTTAAAGCAGGTAAGATATGGATGCCTCACATGAAAATGTAATGTTTTCACTATAATCTGCTATGTGTATTTTATCTCAACAGGCTGTAGACTTTACTTTTATTCCTCATCTTAGTAAAAACTGTTTATTTTCTAGTTTGAGATATTCTTTATATTTGAAACCACTATCACTGAAATCAATATCTCAAAACATAGCTCATGGCAAAAAAGTAGAAATTGTAGACCAAAATGCAGGTTTATTTCAAATGCACATGATGTTACAGTCAAACTGTAGACATTTCCATTGCTCTCACTTATTCAACAAAACATTTCTGCTTCATTGAAGTAAAGAATGCATTTATTTCCTGGAACATGTAGAGGCTAGTTTCCCAAGCTCCACATGGAATAGTATCCTGCCCCCATCCTGTCCCCCCTGCAGCTTCCCATGCTCCTTGCTCTATGTCATGAAGACAAACAGAAATAGTCCTGCAGAAGGAAGGGTAAGTTTGGCTGGACATACTGTAAAATTTTTTCCTGTATAAAAAAAATTATTAAAAAAAATAGTGCAGATAATTAAAAAAAAAAGGACAACACTGTTTCTTTGGTGGTGGTTTGGCTGTAAAATGCTCTTGGCAACTAGGCGTTCATTTCCTCTCTTCCTTGTCTCCCACAATTTATTCCAATTTAAATGTTTGCACAGACAAATTCTATACTGAATTTGGACATAACAGGGGAACGCCACTGCCTGTAGATTGGTCCAGAAAGGAACAGTAATGTGGAAGTGCTAGGAACTGTTTTTTTAATACATCTCTAAAAAGTTCAATGTCACAGGTCCTTCTGCTTGGTAGAAAGCCTGTCCGAGGCCAAAGGATTCTGGTGGCTGATACTGTTCTGCATTTTGAATTGAACAATACAACAGGAACCACTTGTAGGAAGAGCTGAAACAGCCAAGCTGATAAAATAATTCTATTGCTTTAATCTGCCATCTTCTTATGACCAAAAGAAGATAAGGAGTATGGTTTCTAATGTTTCATTTTGTTTATTTGCCAAGACAGACTAGCTGAAAACATAATGCTTGCTCAAAGTAAGCAATGGTATCTTTGGAAAATCTTCTGCTTCTTACCCCAGCCTTTTCCACATCTCTCCTTCACTTGTGCCACTACAAGTGTTTTGGGGTTAACAAACTCATTACATTTAAAAGTAACCTTAAGAAGGGAGTTATTTTAATTCTTTTTATACCATAGAAAGATTCACAATCTAGCTTACTGAGAAGTTTCATTAACAGTTTAAGCTTAACAATTGGGGCAGCACAACATTGGCCTGAGCAGACAGGAGACTGAACTCTGCAAGCCTTAAATTGGTGCTGAGAAAAAAGAATCATTGAACCGTATCTACATCACTGTTTCTCTGCTGAACAGACACCAGTTTGGGACAGTCTATGCTATGTTCCATTTCAGAAATTACATTTATGATTGATTGGGTTTTCACTCTAGTTCCCAGTTCAAAGGACACCTTTTCTGTCATTCAATTGAGAAAAAAAAGTCTTCAGGTGAGAAAAATGTCTTCAGTTTACAAAGTGAACATAAATAGTAATTTGAAAAACTTTCTTTCATTTCTAATCTAATGTTTAGGTGCTGACCCTATATATATAGGATTGGTATTTACAGTTTATTTACTAAGCAAATTAAAATATAACTATATCATTATGTATTTAATTTTCTGACATCCCCAAAACACACGTAAGTCATTGTGTCCCCGTTAAAGTTTACACAAAGGTGATAGCAATTCTCCTGGCCCCTAATACTCTCTTTACTTGTTCATTATAGAATCCTTTCAACTTTGCCTCTAGCAATTCACAAACTCATTTTTTCATGAGTAAATATTTAAACCAGATCTGTTTTAAAATGTCTACAGAAAGAAAGAAGATAAAAGCAAGTATTTAGATTTATAGCTAACTGGGTAATAATCAACTGCTACTAGTGCTGAAAGAACTTCACCTATGTCTCAGCTTTAACATGAACCTTTAGTCCAGGTAGGGGGCTATGAGCTTTTCTGCCCTTCTGGTAAAGTTCTTAAACAAACAAAAGATTGCCACACACCTCACAGGACAATTAATTCATTGAAACAGGACATTTAAACTTTTCCTTTTCATCTGTAATATAAGAGTTTGCTGCACTAATATTTGACTTTCTGTTTCACAGTGGAAAGAAAGAACAATAAGAAAGGCAGAGAATTAGAACTTAGTCCTCTGTTCATTGAGGACTTGCCCCATACACCTAATGATCTCTCTCCATTTATCTTCAAGCAATGCAGTCTTAAAACATCTTAACTATCAAAATATATTCATTATTGAAATAAACACCAAACATTTGTAGCATTAGGTGGAAAAAGCTTGCTTTCACACACCATTATTTATATTTCCTTGTAGAACCACGTTTTTGACTTAAGTCTTAAAACTGAGGTATTCCCACCTATTTGATAAGTAAAACTCAAACAGATTTCAGTTCATTTATCTACTATTGTAGGAATAACTTTCTCATTCTGAGGAATGCACGTACACTCTCCTAAACTGAGACAGCTTATTTAGAGACCTGAAGAACCAATATACAAATTCCAAGCAAAAGCCTTCTGAAAACCACAGTGACATATGGTAACCATACTTCATTGTAGGATTTCCATTATTTAAGATTTTAATGGTTGGCTAGTATGTAATTAAGGAACATTTTAATGATTTCAAACTTTTTGTAACTGCTTCTGTAAGAGCTGGAAATACTTGCCAATTCTCATAACTTGCCACCAGCAACTGTTAACACTTGTTATTTAGCCAAAGGCTTTATCACAGCCATGAGATTAGGGAACAAAAAAGTCTCTAATCTGGATTTATCATTGCAGCTTGTGCCAGAGAAAATCCTCTTCTCCACGGGGGTTGTCTGTTGCCCACTTAAAATTAGTTGCAGCTTCCTAATGGTTCAATTTAGGATCCAAGCTTAGGCTCAATTACAAAAGCCAAATCACTATAATTTAAACAACTCTGAGTTATATCAGAAGACTTGGTAACCATTCTTTCACCATCTTTTAAAAATAAAAAATTGTGATTTTGAAAAAGATGGAAATATGCATATAAGTCACTAACTACAGTCAAAGTGGAAAGATAAGGGAGGTAATTTCTTCCCTGTCTTCAATTGTGCCAGAGAGCAGAATTCATGCTTGAATAGCATGCTTTCGTAGAAGAAGGGAACATACAAGAAAAGAGGAAAAACTGCATGAGTTAGAGATCCTAGATCAGAATAATACTGTTGCACTTTGGATTTCACTAACTTTCTTTTTTTGTAGACAAAAAGAGAGTAAGGACAAATGAAGAGGATAATACTTAATTTGATAACTGGGGGGATTAAAATAAATGTACATATGAAATTGCCTGTTTGGGTTCAAATGCTGCCTAGAAATACCTTCTGCAACTCATTGAATTTGAAGTGATTTGCTCCAGTATGATCAGCATTTCATTCTTGGCATCAAACCCCATAATGTTTGCTATGAAGAACATACTTTCTCTATCTACTTTTAGATATTATGTTGTCTACACTACAAAAATAGTTGAAAAATTTTGAATTTACTTTCTAGTCTTACTTTATACACAAGGAGGACTTACTGCCACAAACATTGTAACTTATTATTTTTATAGAAATCTGATTTACTAGTTTTCAATGTTGCAATCTTTAGTAAAAGTTAAAATTATTCTGTTTCAGAGGTATATAATGAAATTCTCTCAAACCATAACAGAAATGTACAGGAAGCCACATTTATAAAAACTTTACTATTAAATATACTGTCTGAGAATCTAGTTTTGTAAGTTTATTCCCCAAAAGGCACTAAAACTAGAACAGAAGCAAAACAAGAAAGTTTGGCTCATTTGATAAACAACTATCTAAGCAATATATGAAATGCTGAAGAATCCTTATTTCATTAGATTTAGTACAATATAAAGCTATTTACAAGTACGATTTTAACGCACGATAGCATATACTTGGTTATATTTTAATTTAGCACAGTTAAAAAAGAAAAAATGTTTATAAGAAACAACACATCCTTATTAAAGTACCATGAAGCACTTCAGGAACTTTACAATTCATTCTTTCTATAGACAATTGTTTCTGTTTGCAATAGGGGAAAAACACCTTCCCAAAACATAACTTCACAATTACAGAAACAAACAAGTAAACCCAAGGTCTTCCACAAGATTATGTCAAATCAATCTTATTTTTCATATTATAAAGCAGACAGCAATAAATGCAACAAGAGTAATTCACTCCTATTGCTTTAAAAACTTGATGGGATGTAGACCATCAAGAGTCTTGGAAGAAGTAGTAAAAAGGCTTCTGTGCAGAATAAAGAGGTTCTCTCTTTTTAAAGAGTTTCTAAACCTCTCATTGGCCAAAAACAAATAGAAAAACTGATTACTCATTTCCTTCTTGATGTATATAGTACTATCATCCTGGTTTTGCCTGGGGCAGAGTTAAGTTTCTTCCTAGTAGATGGTATAGTGCTGTGTTTTGGATTTAGTATGTGAATAATGTTGATAACACACTGATGTTTTAGTTAGTATAAGCACTACTTAGCAACAAGTCAAGGACTTTTCACCTTCTCATGCTCTGCCAGTGCGGAGGTGCACAAGAAGCTGGGAGTGGGCATAGCTAGGACAGCTGACCCAAACTGGCCAAAGGCATATTCCATACCATGTAACGTCATGCTCAGTATATAAACTGAGTCGGCCAAGGAGTGGTGACTGCAGCTCGGGAACTAGCTGGGCATCGGTCAGTGGGTGGTGACCAATTGTATTGTGAATCACTTGTTTTGTATATTCTTTAATCATCATCATCATCATCATCATCATTATTATTATTATTCCTTTCCTTTTCTGTCATATTAAACTCTCTTTATCTCCATCCACGAGTTTTACTCCCCCTCAATTTCTCTCCCCCATCCTGCTAGGGGTGCGCGGGCAGGAGGAGAGCGAGTGGCTGTATGGTGCTTAGTTGCCAGCTGGGGTTAAACCATGACAAATGTAAAGGTATCCATCTATTCTATTCTCGCACTGTAACCTTAGTACATTTAACATAACGTAAGTTATTTTTAAAGGTATCAACGAATTACCCCTTTGGGGTGTCAGGAAAGTATTCATACTCACTGAGGGCTACCTGATAGTAGGCAGAGGGTCTAGGAAGACTGCCTTTCTTTTGGCATTAACACAAAAGAGAAATTAAAATTAATATGACAACATCAGAAGTGGAGTCAATACTCCTTAAACATGTGGTATGACAGGAATGTTTATCCTCAAGTGACTGGTCATATGAGGGAGCTTTGCAATAATAGTGCTGGACCTGCTGAAATGTATTAACAAAATAATTTACTAATGAGAAAATGAGCCTTTAAAAGAATTCGTCATAACTGTGACTGTCATTTTTTGCCAAGCTTTCAAGTTAAAAAAGAAAACATTCTAAAGGAAAAAAGTTAATCCCACTCCAACAGGAGGAAAACAGCACTTACAGTGAGGCTCATAGGGAGGAGGAGGATCACCACAAGGAACACACTCCATGTCTTGAAAGCCTCCAAGCTTAGTTTTCCTATAAAATCTGGAAGATAAAGGAATGAAAAAAACAGTTAATCAAAACCAGTTATTTTTTCCTCACAAAATTAAACAGGTGTTTAAAAAAAATCCTCTATAGCTACAAATTTTCGTTCATCTCTGTCTCAATGCAAAATATCAGGAAATAGAAGAAAATAAGAATAAACAAAAGTACAGTAGATATTAATTAATAATACATCAGTAGATCTAAAGTAAATTGAGGAAAAATTCTAGATCTGTTAGTCCAAATGCATAATCACTATAATCTCATATTCACATAAGAATTCCGGAGATTTCAGACAGATATCAATATCCTGTTTTCCACATAGATCACAACATACAAAACAAGTATGATGAACTTACATTATGCAAGCTTATTTCCACATTTAAGAAATAAAAGTAAACTATTAATCTATGAAACTTTCCTAAAAGAAACACGATATTACAAGTTGATCATCACCACTAACAGTATATAATGGACCAGACATCAATGCTTTCTATTTAAAATCCCTAAGATATCCTCTAGCTCAGAGAAAGACAGAATCACTCATAAATTGGTTCATTTATGAACTTGTACAGAAGAGCATCACGCCCCCCCCGCTCCCCAAGTTTTAACATGCTTTGTGACAAAAAAGATTACTCCGATTGTTTTGTAGAACAACAGAACAGTACAAAATGGCTTTTCAGAACTGTATTTTAACAAACCAACAATCCCTCCCTGACTCTTCCTTCTCTTCTAGGAATATCTTCACCACTAATCAAAATCACAACGTGTGCGGACTGTGAATGCACATTAATGAAGTGACCACACAAGTCCCAATCTACATTACACAATTCTCCACTTTGTTTCCATATTCTCACTTAAATGTATACTTTAAAGATTCTAGATAGCAAGCATTTCAAGGTATGAAAAAAATGTATCAGTCAGATGGTTTAGGTAAGTAATAGCAATGGGAGGCCACAAGCAGTAACAAGTGCACAAGAAAATAAAACAAAACTCTAAAGCAAACTAACCATCCAGCTACTCATTCCTAAAGAAATGAATGCAAAAACATAAAATAGAAAAAAGGCTCTCATACCCAAGGAGACATTTTGTTTAAAGACCCTTCAAGAACTTTACTATTGAGTTTATGTTTGAAGAGCTTACTGACTACAGTGACAGGCAGAAGCCTACATTCCTAAACCAGGGAACAAGAGTAATGAAATGAAAAACCAGAACTTTAGTGTTATATTTCAAATTTCTATAAGAGTATGACATCCTCTAAAGAACTTATCTACAACAGCTCCCTAATCAAGTAGGTCGGTCTGTCTTTCAACCAGTCATTAGCACTAAGCTAGAATCAACAGATGTGCTCTGTTCAAGATGAGTATGTGAATGTAGTGGCACATTGAATAAAAAGTACTAACTCTACTGATGTGAAACTACTAACAGTGCAAATGACATTACAGTATGAAGACTGTATCAGCTAAAGCAAGCAGCTTTCCAACTGCTCAAGAAACTCGTGCGTTAACAATGTGAACAGAAACAGATTCACAGGCTGTTAAGACTAAAGGGGCCACTGTGATCATTTACTCTGAATTAAATGTGTTAATATTTGGTTTTAGCTGACATGTTCACTGTAGTGTTTTGAAACTGAACAATAAGGAATGGCATGTTGGAAACCTGTGCAGGACAGAAATAAGTATGATTGCTGAGAGGTGAAACATTAGCTAAATCATTTGGTTTGGCTAGCTATATCCTCAATTCACTTGTGCAGCACGTAAACCGATGGACAGATATGAGTGGTGGTGTGTTCTACAGTTCTGTTCCCCAAAACATCCAGACCAGATGACCTGTGACTCCCCTAGCCATGACTCCCTCCCTCCTCATGATTCCAACTTTGCTGCCAGTAAAAGCAGGTTGTGGAAACAGCTCTCATATCAACACGTACTCAACACAGCTATCTAGAATAGATTCTAGACCAGAATAATGAGAAGCATTCACAGGTCCCCCAGTTTAGATTTATCCTTAATTCATGTTTTATTCTGGCTTCTTTTTTGTTCCTTTCTCATCTTCCAAAATTTAGCTTATAATGTTTACACCACAAGAAGAACATCTTCTCCCTGCTGACAGCCAAATAAGCCCTACAATATATATATAAAAATATGCACTAAGAGCATAATTCAATCCACCATGTAGCTACAGGTAGTATCAAAAGTGGTTGTGAGTAACATCTAATGGCTGGGGTTGCACCTTCTTACACTGTGACTTAAACTAACATTAGTTACTAAAGCTTTAATAGGTGTTTTTAAACAAAAAGACCTCACTTCTGGCTTGAGAGGAATAACTGTAGGAGCTTCAACACTGTTCAGGTATTTGATATTAATTAATTAATACCTGTTATAATATATAACATTATAGCTAAAATATATAATTAAAATTAATTTAATACTGGTTCAAGTATTTTTAAAAGTATATAAAAATAAATAAAATAAAATGGCTGAGATATATATAGAAAACACATGTATGAACTTCTAAGCATCTCTGAAATATATACTCCAAAAATACAAAGTCTGTTACAATCGCAAATCTGTTCTCATAACCTACTCCTATCAATTAAACTACCAACCCATAATTCAAAAAAGCATCAGAAATGCCTTTTAACGAATTCATGGCAGGTCTATAATAGCAGAACTTGTCCACAATGTAAAGAATAGCCTTTTAGAGATCTTAACACTTAATATTACAGACAGAAGATTAGCAACAGGGATCTGGGATGACTAGACAACAAACTAGGCACAGGTCTTGATTTGTAACAGCAGTTTCAGTGAGCATCCACACTGTTCTAATTTGTTCTAAAACAATTCTTTCAGATCCATTTATGATTCTCAGCCAGGAGCATGCTCTATGAATTTACCAACATGTTGAAGAAAATTTAGGAGCATAAACCACAGCTGCTACTTTTGACCTAAAAATATATGTGCATGGGAATTATTAGGCATTAACTTAAAGAGGGGGAAAAAAGCAAGCAAATAGTGTGATCTGTCTTCAAGAAGGTAACTCTGAGTATTTCCAAATGTTTAATTCTTTATAACAATGAACTAAGTCACCAGTAACATATTTTCAAGTATTTAGCTCAGGCACTGTATAGACAATACTCTCATAGATCAAGTAGGTAATTATGAAACCATTTTTATAGATGAGATAATTAAGACTGCAATACTGAAATTCTTTGCTCAAATCACACAGGAAGTTACTGGCAATGTCTAGATTAGAACCTAGGACCTTCATACATACATGAAAGGATACAAACTTTTATCTGGAAAACATGAGCAAGCAAATGTTAATGCAAATTATTTTTGAATTTATTCAAGTCCCATCTTCAGAAATGGACTTACCCTGGTAAACAGTCTCCACATAGTGCATTGCTGGTGGCAGAACAGTTGGCCTTCTGAAACCGGTTAACTAATGCACAATCCAAACAAGGCTTGCACTTCTGAAAGCCCCAGTCTTCCTTGAATCTGTTTGGCCTGCATGTCATGCACTGTGCATCCTCCCCGTATCCAAAGCCGCATTCCTGTCGGGATTAATAAGCAATAGCAAGCTATTCAGTCACTGAAAGCGTGAACAAGAAGAGAATGCTGGGATAAAATGAAGACCTAGTGTAATTATTACTGAGAGTAGGTCTTTCCAGAGACAAAAGCCATCCTTTCAGCAAGTTCAAATGTGTCTTCCACTGCTAATAATCTCCCTTACTTCTATAAGTAATACTTAGTCATCCACTTTATTCATGAAACCACTGTGTATTTGAATGATAAAGGGCTTCAAGGACTCCCACAGTTTCATTATTACTAGCTTATGGTAGAATTATTGAGCTGTCTGTTTTTTAATTAGGTCAGTCATGTGAAAGTGCAGAAACTGGGACAAGTAAAGTATAAAGGCACTTACTCAGTTACAAGAACAGCAAAGAACCACTTTGATACTAACGTTCATAGCTAAGGTGAACAAAGTTAATTGCCAAAGAGAGTACACTGATCTTCAAAGGCTTAGAATTTCTGTTACCAAATAAAACAGAGCTGGTTAATGACCATCAGCTAGGCATGAAATGTTGCTTAGCCACTAAGAATTTCAGAAACTCAATCCGCTCCAGTTCTAACCGTTCTTAAATGGTTGGAAAAGTTTAATAGCTCTGCGAATCACAGGGAGGCATGATATTTTGCTATACAACGAATATCACTATGGTTGGTTACTTATCTCAAATTTAGCTGTTTAAAGAAAGTATTTCCATTCATTTGCAAAAGGACACCTAATACAACTGACAGGCTGCAAAGAGAAACATTTCACCCAACAATATGTAATAGCTTGGGGACTGAATTCCACAAACTGATTATGAAGAACTATCAATCTATTTCATTTTTATGTCACTATTTCTTAGACTTAACAAGTTACTAAGAGTTGCTATTCCCTTTTCTCATCTGAATAGCCTGTTAATTTTTTATAAGTACTTCGGAATTAGATTTGGCCCGTTAGCGACACACCACAAAATGACAAGAGGAATACAACAAACTGCTGGAAAAGACTTATTGGGAAGAGAGTAGGTGGGAAAGGCACAATGTGGGGACCTCCTTCTCCAGTGTGTGGTCTCAGTGGAAGGGTAGGGCATTTTCCCCAGTGGAAAAACTGCAGGAAATCTTCAACTGGGGCAACTTAAGAGAAGTTTTCCGGTTTCCTCCACAACACATGCATGTTCAATGCATATGAACAACTTTTTGCAAAGACACACACCTAAGCAAATCTGCTGCGGTAAATAAAGCTTTGAACCTTAGAAATGCATTCAAGATTCTCCAATCTTGCAGCTTTACACTGAGAAAGCATCTACGGAAAAAGTTATGTGATGGAGTTGACAACATGTATTTTACAGTGCCTCTAATTTGCAATGATAAAGTAACAATAAACAACTCCAGATGCATTTTACCAAACATTCTAAGAATTTTCAATTTTCTTTCATGTTAAGAATATCTTTACTGTCCTCTGAAGAAGAACGAGAACTCAAGTACACAGAAAACTAACAATTCTAAGAAAGCAACTACAAATGGACACTAAAAATAGTCATCTTCCTCTGTCTCTAGATCCAGGGATTTTAAAAATAAGTTTTAATTTTTATTTTGTTTTTTATCTGAAGTGTAGGTTCTTACTATTGACTATTATTCAGATTAAGGAGCAGACAGACAAATAATTGCAGTTAGTAAAAAAACCCCATACTACAGTTTCATACACTGTACACCACACTCCTCCTGTGATACTTATCCTAATAAAGCTGGTAGGCAAAAGGGGATAAAAATACTTAAAAAAAAAATTTTTTTTTTATTTACTTCAGACATAGAACATTTTCTACAATTTTTATTTCAAACCTACCAGTTTCTGCTAGGAATCAATGCCAAAACAATGGAGGTCCCAGCAGTTCTATTTTATGTCACCTAAAAATATCATACTGTGCTCAGTTTTACACTCAATTTCATTTATGTAATTGTAAGACTGTATACAAAGCTACATGATTACCACCAGAGACTGGAAACAGCCTACCTTCTGTTAGGAGATTTTGCTCTTCCCAAGTCTAAATAAACTTTTTCACTGAATCTCATTATTAAATTAACACGTTCTTTCTAAATACCTACTCTTTACTCCTATTTAGATCATTCAAATAGTAGCATTATATGATAAATTATATAGCTCAGTCAAACCATGTATATTTGGATCTTTTGATAAATCACTTGGAACCAATCCCTCCCAAGTCCTAGTAAACTTTCAAATATAAAGCTTAAATTAACTTAATTATAAGTTTTCCTTTCCAGACTACCTTTGAAGTTTCTGATCAAAAACAAGCAAACACCAGGAAATAAAGTTAGAATTAAATGCCTTCAACTCACTGGCCCAAAATACCAGAGCTTGAGTAAGTTGTTTCTAGCTCTATCAGATCTGCTTTGCTATAGTTGGATGTATGGACGCATCTTAGTGGTCCTTTGTAATGTGGAATAGTTTACTTTAAAGCTATAAAAATGGTGGATGCAATATAAAGAATCCTTCTGCCCAAGGAATTTACAGTCTCCAGTCTTTTCAAAGATGGCTTCTAAGTCCTTGCCAGGAATTCTGCAGATATAATCCGTAACAACTACAACTTTATGTATGTGCTTTTTATGTTCTCATAATATTTGAGGTAGTTAACTGCCTGGCAGGTGCAAATAAATATTTAAGCTTGTAAACCAGGCAGAACTTCAAACAGATCTGTACTCATAATTAACCACATTCCCAAAACTGAAGGATATTATTTAGACGATGGATTAAACCCTTTGAAATCCTGGACTTTATAATTTAGCAGTCCTACAAAGATACAAACAATTGACTGTTCATGTTTTATCAGTACATGTGCAAAACTGATGTGCACCAGTTTTCTTAGTGCTCTGTTTACGAAGTTGTCCAATTATATGGCTGATGAGCTCTGAATAGTTCCCAGCTCCCCTCATCCCTTCTATCCTCCCACTCATATTTTTAAAGGAGGGCTCATCTCCTGTGGCAGTTCACCTCAGGACTGCAGAAGAGAGAAATAAAGTAACCTCAATTAGCTAGATTAAAAAAAAAAAAAAAAAAAATTGTGCCAGGAAAAAAACCCAGAACAAGTAAATATATGCTATATTTATTTCTCCTGTTGTGAAGTTGTACTGTGAAGAACACTTAGCCCACTCTTCCCTTTCCACTTTCCCTTTTCAGTGCTACCATCAATAGTGCCAGGTAACATTAATGAAAAATTTCTCTCTCAAATGATATCCAGTACAAGCCATGAAAACCCAAACACTAATTTAGAAAACTGCATTAAAATTAATTTTTTAAAAATTCTCAAAAGTCAAATGTACTTCTATTTTCTGGATATTTATACAGCTTTCACTATCACAGTATTGTGACATCTCATTACCTTTAATGTATGTATGCCTAGAACAACTTTGTTCAGAAGTGGGTTTCACTAAAGTATTAAGTGCGATGACTGGTTGAAGCCACCTAGGAACCTGTAGCAAAGTAGTTAACTAAACTCATAACTTAGTTTCAAGCTAAAAATATTAAAAGCATACAATAATACAGACACCTCTTAAAGTACTACCTTGGCAGTGTTAACATTTTATTTCAGTATATACTACCCAAACACTGATTCAGACAGAACAACCAAAAGTATAGCAGATTATGAAGGGTAATGAAGTTAAGTGGTATGGTTTTTCCCTAAAAGTTGAATGCAATGCAGAACGTAAATGAACAGTAAATTAGATTTTAAACATTCTTTCAATTAGAATAACCTCAAATTTCATTTAGAAAATGCTTTCAGGCATTATTAAGATTGTAATCTGCAAGTACATTTCAGAATTTGTTTCTAGTTCCACTGATTATCCACAACCTACGTAAGTCCCTAGACAGTACAGCACAGAGAAGTTCCACTTAGGCCATGATGATTACAGAATATTTGGGTATTCTCAAGAAAAAGCCTTCCAGTCATTAAGATACTTTTAATTGCTGTCAGGTCATACAACAGGTTGCAGCACTACAATGGTGCTGGGAAATGAAGTTTTTTGCAATGACTTTGAGCTTATGGCCTTGTTAAATAAAACACAGTTTTAGCTTCCAACAGTACCTTACGCTGTGGATCAACCTCAGCTAGAATCCTATAGTCAGCTGTATCTATCAGCAGAAGTCTCTGAGCAGGACAGGCTGCAAGACTGTGCTGCAAACGCGTCAGATTTAGCTGCTGTGACAAAGTGCAAAGTTAGCATCAGAAAAGTTTCATCCTCAGTAAGATTTGACGTGCCTACACAAAGCTGCTCCAGCTTCCCAGACACTGACCCAGAAACAAGTGCTAGCCTGTCCTGAGCTGAGATATGGTGGGATTCTTCACAAGCAGCTCTCTTGCTTTGAAAGTTACAGAGTGACTGCTAAACATGGTGGCAGCTGCTCTCAATGACTTCACTGGGACAACATGTCAGACATAGCACACCATCTTTCATGTCCTGTATGAGGACTGTTACATTCAGGAGCAGCTTCAAACAGTACCTTCCTGTTCAATTCACAATTCCTTTTCTGAGCCAAGATGCAGGTCTCCTTTTCCTTCATCATAGACGTGGTCCAAGGAAGCAACCATCAAGCTGCCTCTGTCCCCCAGGCTCTCTGTACAGCAGCAGTCTCTTGCTGACAGTCTTTATCATCACATTATTTGGTGGCAATGCTGGCTTAAGGCACTCTCTCCCTTTCATGTCTGCTTTTTCTTCCTTGTCATACATTGTCCTGAACTGTACTGATACACTGGTTACGAGACCGAGCTGTAAATCTGACCACAGGACTGATCCAGGTTAAAAGTGATCAGTTCAGTGATCTGTTCCATAGTACACCCTAAAAATCTACTGTCTCAGCATAACTGCACAGGTGAGGCACTGTGGAAAGAACCTATTATTGACAAACCATTATTTCAATGTTTCTGAATTACAACCTCAGATGTGATCTGTTGACAAAACAATCTAGAATTGCAGCTAAAGTCCTGAGTTGCAAAATAAGCTTGATGAGGCTGAGATATGGATTGTTTTTTCATATATAAATAAAAAAAAAATTACGTGGAAGCTATAGGAATCACAGCATTTTTATGAAAAGCAAATTATGGTGAAAGGACTGGAAGGACTTTCATTTCTGTACTGGAACGTTTTCAGGAAAAGGCTGAAACCCAAACTATTACAGTTTATTTTTTCTGCATTAATTGTGATTTATAAGAATTTGAATCATATATAAAGTTTGATTTATACAGAAACAAGATAGGACAGAAAAGGCTCTTGCTACCAAGCCACACCAATGACTACTCAGGCATTGGCAACTTGAAGCCACTTACAGAATGGAAGATATTAAACTACTTGCTTAAGTACATGACACTTTGTTTCCTACTAAATGAATGAGAAATTAAATAATGCTGAGCCATGTGAAGCAAACACTTCCTTCTGAATCAATACAACCATTTTAGTCTCCCACCCCAGAAGAAAGCCCTGCTTAAAAAAAAACCAAAACACACCACACACAAAACAAAAAACAACAAAACAGACAAAAAAAAACCCCAAACAAAAAACCCACGCATTCAAAAGCAAGCTGTTTCAGTGGTTCAAAGGCTTCACAAACATTACTAAGGACACATGTTTGAGAAGAAAAGGTTATATAGTTTTTTTTTTTTAACAAACAAATAGAAGAAAACAAACAGGAGAAGCAGCTTTCACTCCCTTCCCCATCAATGCAAAATTGTTGATGTAATAACAAAGCTGGCTTTCTTATGATGGCAATATGTTGAAAGTACTTTATAAAAAATAAAATCAACATAAGTGATCAATGGATTTTAGTTCTAAGTTAATGCAACATCTGCAGTGCTGCTGGTAGAACAGTTGATAGAGAATCAGAAAGGAAATGTTAAGGGTGTACTATTTTTTCTTATTTTAAGAAAGAAATAATTACTTTAAAAAACATTCTTGAAAAAGAGAGCCCCACTAAACTACAACAGCAAAAGCTGAAAAGAATAGTCTAGATTCCGAAATAGTTACATGGAATAAGGCTGAGTGTTTTGGTTGTGTTTTTTGTTTCGTGCTATACAGGGTATGGGAAATTGCTTACCTATGCAGAGAAGAAGGTCAATCCAATAGGTTGAGCACTAGTTTGCAACTAAAATTAAACACTCATATAGAATCATAGAACAGCCCAAGTTGGAAGGAACCTTGAAAGAACATCTGGTCCAACCTTTCACAGGACAGGGAGCCAAGATGAGATGACCTAGTATTCTGTCCAACTGCATCCTAAAAATCTCCAGTGATAGGGACTCTGCCATGTTCCTGGGGAAGTTGTTCCAGTGAATGCTTGTTCTCATTATAAGAAATTTCTTTCTTATATAGAGATAAAACCTCTCTCCTGGTACAACTTGTACCTGTTGTCCCTTGCCTTGTCCATGTAGTGCCTGCTGAAGAGAGAACCTCCATCCTCTTGGTCTATTCTGTGGCCTCTGTCTACTCTTGTTCCACCAAAAATTTCCTGCATTACCTGCAAGTTGATTTCTGTGCCAGTAGTATCTCATGTATAAATTAGAAAGAGGCAACAGCATTTCCCTAACTCAAAATGGTATTATGAAATGCTCACGTAGTATAGCAACAAAGGTCATATAACTAACTCAAGTTAATAGCTGTAAAATTAAGTATATACACACTCCGTACAGGTGGTATTTTGCCCTGTACATTTACCCATACTGCTGCTGCAAGTCTGCGGTGTATCTGAGTGCATCTGGCAACATGGGAACAGGCTGGACTGTCACACAGGACCTGACTTGATTAGGCTTTAACCATACCTTAAGTCACCTGTGCAGCCTGTGTTAAGATTCTTAAGTCTGATCTTCAGGTATCACTATGTTTTCCCTTAAGTGTGGAAAACTTAACTGGGTTTTATAAATCCAGAATAAAAATCCCATTGAAGTTAAAAAAAACCCAATCAGATGTAACAACATACTAGTTTTGATTTCTGTAACATCATGTACCCAGTTTAACAAAGGCGAAAGAAAGAAAGTACAGGCACAAGTGTACTTACGCTCTAAACTGATTGCTGTTTAAAGTGGCAACGGTATTCACTGGCAATGTATTTAAGTCATAGTACCCATTTGTACCACAGTATTTATCTTAATTTTTATCTTGAGAACTCCAGTTTTTCTTTCATAGTGCTTAGCCTGCTAACCTTACTTAGCTTTTGAAAAGAACACAGTTCCTATTTTTGTATAGTCAGTAATAACAAGAAAGAAATCTACAGATTTAGATTGTAACTAAGATGAAGTAGTTTCTCATAAGAGTGAAGTGAGGGCTCTACAGCCTTTGACATTGACCTGGCTTCTTCAGCTTACTCAGCAGCAGCAGCAGTTCTACCTGAACTGAGTTTCAAGGGAAGGAAATAGGGACATATGTTTACATCAACCGTTCACATAGTCTACTGCTGCATGACCCAATAGCCAGCCTTTTGTATTCAACAATATAGGTTGAGTTGTTTTGTTACTAAAAAAAACCAAAACCTGTCAGTCAATTGCTTAGAACACTTTGGGGGGGGGTGAGGGGTGTGCAAAGTGAAGAGAATAACAAACCAAACAAAAAAACCCATTGATAACATTGTATTTTACTCTATACTTAGACATACAGTCATGCTCACACATCCAGCAGTATATCTAGTTTTATGCGTGAGCACTAAGTATTTGACAGGAAAACAGACACATTATTTGTTATTAAGAAACTGTTATTAAAATACATAATTACATCATCACTTTCTCACATGTAAAAAAACAAAGCAAACAAAACTCCCCCCGTGCTGCAAATTACTTAAAGTATATCATTAAATCCCTTTTCCCTTTGTGTTCTGACATTTGACTTAACATTCTTTGTTGCTTCAAGCTGTAGTTCAGCAAGACTACTTTCAACTGCACTTCAGTAACAGCCACAGCATCATATCCTTTGCTATGATTCACAGAAAATTGTACCTCTACCTCTATTTATAAAGGAAAATATGCTTCCACTCACATTTGTGTTTGAGCAAAATCTGTTTAGTTATTTCAGTTCCAGTGTAGTAGCAAAAAATAGTATTTGGAAACCTATTTATGTCTGGGAAAAGTAACTGCTTACACATTGAAATTAAATCATTAATTAAGCATTCATATTTTCAGAAAAACTAGTCCTAAGAATCCGGACTATCAGATTAAACAAAAATAATTAAAGTAAAAACATAACCTTAATAGTATACTACTGCAAACTATAGCCTTCCTATTTTAGTTTAGCATTTCTTTATTAAACTGAAAGTGTAATTACTGAGGGCATTAGTTTTTATACTTTTTTTTATTTGCCAACTATATAAGTATGCTACATCAATGTATATAGTACCGCTTTAGTAGGACCACTGTCATAAAGCACCATGTTTACAAGTGCCTTTATTAATTAAAACACCCTCCAGAGCCCTTCAGTCCTCAAATTCAAGGCAAATCTGAAAAAAAACAAAACATCCAAAGAAAACGACATCCATACTGTTTAGTCATCTTCAAATCTCTACTTCAACAGCATTGGTTGTACAACTAAACTTTAACTAATACTACCTAACATGGAAAGCAATCCTCATTGAAGTGTGAAACTAAGTATTTCTGTTAGTGCACTGAACACCAGCTACAGGGGGTGGAGAGATAGGGAAAATGTGTCACTCAATTTCAGTAAATCTCTTCAAACCACCCACAAACCACAACACTTGTGTTTTTTTTCAGAGCTGAATATAGTAAGAAATACAAAGCCACAAACTGAAGGCTTCTTTTTCCCTGTTGTTTAAACATACATACACACCAGACTTAGTAATGTTTCATGTTAAAAAAATTTCAAAAATACCATTTCAAATTCCCCCTTGGACCTACATAACATACTAGCCTACAGAAGCAACCCTGAAAATTACATTTCACCCCCAAATAACACCCTAAATTGTACCTTTATCATCCTTTTCACACTATCAGTAAGAGTACAAAACAGATTTTGCCCTTCTACATGCAAAGGCACTGAGCAGGGCAGCCACTTCTGTCTTCAGGGCCCCGCCTACTAGCTGTAATTCGGACTGCACAGTTACGTTTGGGCCACAGTTTTACACTCTTACAATGGGCAAGATATAGGTATAGTAGCAGGATACTGAAGAAACAGTCTTATGCTTATGTGTGAGACTTCACAAGTCTGCTCACCCTTCATGATACCAGCTTGCACCCTCTCTTTTTTGCCTGATCATCTTCACACCTCTAGCATGACACACCTGCTCCCCCAAAACATCCAGTCTCCCCATGACTCCAAATTCATTCTGTTACCTCTCCCACCTCCGGTGACCGAGTTAGTGAATCCCACCATATTCCCCCCTACCCCCCTGCCTCATTTCAGCTATATCTTCCTTTGTTGTTCTCTATCCTTGCTCATACACAGCACCTACCTCCTCTGTGCTGAAAAGCAACTAAGATCCCCCTCATGACTTGCATTCAAACTTGGAATTTTGCTGGAAATTTTACCAAGTTAACTTTCTAGTTCTACTGAATCCCACCCCATAACCTCAGTAACCGCTCATCTTTGACGACTCATTTCTGCACTCCTAAAAAATGTGCTAATTCCAAATTTTTATGGGGATTTTCTTTTGGAAGAGATACAGTTGTTCTAAAATAAAAAACATTTACATAAGACTCATGATAGCAATCTTTCCTTCTCTGTGATATTAACAAGGACTTTTGTGCTTTCTACATATTACCATGTATTTTTCTGGCCTCAACCTTCTCAATTACTTTACATGGCATAAAGATATGGATGAGGTTTATAGCATTTTTAGGAAGTTTTAAAACAAGGAAATTGAGCCTCACTTGAATCCAGCTTCCCAGCACAAAGTGCTCCAACAACTGAGCTAGTGAAAACAGAACAATCACCTATCTCCCAACTGTCCTAAGGAAATATTTCAGTTCTCACTTGAATCCTATTCTGTATTTATGTGCTTATGCCCTTATTTTTATCATAAAACATTCTGTTAAGACAAGTTGTTGTATAGAAAATATTTAAATATTGCCTATAGTAGAAATTTCACCTAAATTCCATAACTGATTCTGAAAGGCATTGTAAAAATCAAGCCCTCCATTTCAGTGGTCTGTACCAATCACTAGCTTGAAATTCATTTTTCATACTCTCCTCTGCAGAGTGAGGTTATTCAGTCTTAATTCCCTGTAGTTTATCCCCTGCTTTGTAGCACCAAACTCACCTTTAAAAAAAACCCAAACATCTTAATTTGAGAGCCCATACCCAGATCCTCTAATGGTACTGCCTACTTTATTACTGGTATCATCATTTTCTGAACTGAGCATTTTATGTAAAGAGAACCAGAAAACACAGTACTTGAAAAACTGTAAAAGGTTCAAATGCCAAAATCGTATTTAAAAAAATATTTCCACAGAAATACAGGTATCTATTCTTTTAACCACATACATAATTGCACTTCTTGAAAACAAAGTAAATTCTGGAAAGCATGATTTGCTTACCTTTGAGAGTTCCATTCCAGGTCCACACTGTTTGCAGAGGATACAGTTTCCATTGTGGTCCCGAAATTCTTGCTCTCTGCAATCCCCAGTCTCACAAATTACCCTACTTAGCTTAAAAAAAAAAGTAAGCTCACTACAAATAATTAATTTGATTAACATATACTTTATATAACCTCTAAATATGAGAAATAAATTAATGTTTCTATCTCAAAAATAACTTTCTGCATTATCAAAAACTTCAAATATGGCAATTAATCATCTAACTCCAAATATGGATAAGTGGCCTGAATTTTAAAGGCTCTCAGTACTCAGCGACTTGCAACAATTTTACAATTTTTACAAGACCTGCTTGATATTTGTCACCTGTGTAATGTCAAAACACTTAATTGTTTGAACATGAGTTTTAGTTCCTCACCTTACTCAACATTATGAAAAATGCACAACCATTTACTAAAGCTACAATTTTGATGACAGTAAGCTGTGTCACATCACGTTGTATTGCTGTGTTTCATTTATTTGTGATTTTTCTAAAATGATGCTATTACAATTGGATACATAAAAATCTATTCCTTTAAACAGAAATATTTACAGATTTTAAAAGGTCACTCAAACCTTTTGGAAACTTAAAAACCACCCCAAAACTGCACGAATAGGGGTTGTGGCGACGAGGGTGTTGGTCTCTTCTCCCAAATAACTAGTGATAGGACAAGAGGAAATGGCCTCAAGTTGTGCCAGGGAAGGGTTAGATTGGATATTAGGAAAAATTTTAGGAAAAATTCTGACCACCGAGAGGGTGGTCAAGCATTGGAACAGGCTGTCCAGGGAGGTTGGTGGAGTCACCATCTCTGGAAGTGTTCAAAAAACGTGTGGATGTGGTGCTTCAACACATGGTTTAGGGGACATGGTGGTGCTGGATTAATGGATTAAATCCAAATTTGATGATCTTGAAGGACCTTTCCAACCTTGGTGATTCTGTGATTCTATTCTAAATTTCATTATCACTTTATATTTAATGGGCCAAATGAGAAAGAATCCAATTTCTGCCTTCAAAGGCATTTAAGTACATTATCTGGCCAAACCAGAAACTATGAGAAATACCATAAGCAGTAATATCAGCCATGCAATGTCTCAGTATAAGCACTTGAATCCTACCCAGCAACTTAGCAAACCCTGTGAGCACCCTCAATAGAATTAAATGCCTACATAGAAGCTTCCATCACAGAAAGTGCTCTCCACAACTGCTACTAAACTCTTACTTTGTGTATTAGTCTTTTCAGAAAGACCAAAGCCTTTCTGATAGCTATGAAGCGTTAATTACCCTTAGTGCTAGAACTTGCCTCTGCAAGCCAGAGATGAAGTACGCTTAGTAGGGAACGTAATTGTGCGCTTTGCTATTTTCTGTGGATAAACTGAAACTCCAAGCTCCTGAACTATACATATTAGCATACCGTACTAAGAGATGGCCACTGCAAATTGCTTAAAATTCCTGCCATCTCTCCGAAGTGAAGCAATATCACTTTCACAGCACTATATTTTCTGTCCTAGTCCAGTCCTTCTTCCATGAAGGGGTTCACAAGGTAAAATTTTTTAATTGCATGTGAGGAGTAGTGAGAAATTATACAAATCAGTTGACCAAGCTCACTTTTAAATTGGTAAAATGCATATGTAATTATCTGCGTGTATGTGTGTAAGACTTTTAGTGCTAGCAGTAAGATGTAAAACAAAAGACACCATTCCTGTCTTCAATACAATTTTTTCAACACTCATCTTGGGGCGTGGGAAAAAAGCCCAAATTTTTAACTTACCAAATATGCTAGTAAAATTATGAGCATCTTCAGTTTATCTTCTCCTTGTAATCCTTTAGCATCCATTTCTTACAATTAAACCTTTCTCCCTAGAAAAAATAAAGGAAAAAATAAAAAATATAATATTATACTATATATTCACAATGTTGCTTAAATAGCAAAAGTCCTATGTCCATAGGACATTCACGTCATTCAGCACGACCAAGTATGTATCTGTCAGTGCCATTAAAATATTTCAGATGGATTCCTGGAAGCTAAACAATAAACTTAATATTTTAAAAATCATGTTCTTTTTTAGAAGACCCAGCAATATACACAAAGCTTCTATAGCCTTAATTCTCAAAAGAAGGGACTGCTATCAGTCTACATTAGAGAATGTCAACATTTACAAATCTAACATCTTCTAATATCCCTAACATATCTTGCTTGCTTGTTAGATTCCCAACTAAGTACACGATCAGCAAACAAAAATCAATTTCTTCAAATAAGCCATATATCAGCCAAGATATAGTTGATAATGAGAATGTTGCTTTTGTGTTACAATGTGGAGCAGAATGGGTTTGCCTAGTGGCTAAAATAACCTCTTCCACCTCATTCTGCAATGAACTAGAGGTGTACACAGGATCTGTTTCGGTCACTTACCTAACGGCTAAAATAACCTCTTGCACCTCATTCTGCAATGAACTAGAGGCGTACACAGGATCTGTTTCGGTCACTTACCTAAGGGATATTAACTTAAGATGTGTTAACATGATAATTTATGATCTAGTAGGTAAAGACTACTATAGAAGACATTTCAAACAGTGTAACCAAATCACATCCTACCTCAGAAAATTTTTATCATAATCTCAGAAAAAGAGGAAAGAACAGCCCATAAAGCCTTGCTTAATTATTTTTTAAGAAGTGGTAACAAGCAAATGATAAAAAAAATGAAGGAGAACTATCTGAAACCATCATGGAAAGGAAGTTCTAATTTGGGATTAGGTTTTTTTTTGGATTATTAAATCAATCAACTGCACCTCCACAATTACTGAGAATATTGTGCTTGGCCAACAGAACATTTATTGTCTGCTTACTTTCCTTTTGTTTATTTGAGTCTTTGTGGTAATTTCTTACTTTTTGGTTTTGTCTGTTACCTGGAAATGCAAGTGTAACTTCTAGTGCAGAAATCCAAACTATATAACAACAATAACACGAAAAGAATAAATAAATCCAGTCTACATAACATGGTATTTGAACTTGAGCCTAATTTGCATACCTTATATGACCATAATATAATGTCATTGCTTTCAGCTAGATGTGAAAAATAATGTTCAGAGCTTAAGGACTGATGCTTAATTATGCTACTTTAAAAGATAAGTAATTTTTATCATTTAAGAGTAGAAGACACTGACAAATGAAAGGATGGAACCCAAAACATAAGAACAATTGCAAAATGCTTTACAATATGGAACTATAACAAGCATAATACACTTCAAAAAATATACGACCAGAAAGAACATAAACTATAATTCAGACACATTTTACTGCATGAATACCCTAATTAACAAATTCTAATCAATAAGAAGAAAGTATACTTCAGCAGCACTATTGATCTCTTTTAAGATAAATTGTATTTTGAAGTGTAAAAAGAGCTGAAGTCCACTAGGAAGAACAGAACAGGCAAAGAGGTGTGTCAGGCAGCACTCTACAGGAAAGCAAAGATTACATTTTTATGCTTATTTCTCACTTAGTGATGGTAATGGTGTATGGGTCAATGACAATTATCAGATTATATGTATGTCAACACGGATAAAAAAGAAAATATATCATCAAGTAGTACAAATACACACAGATATAGTATTTGACAGAGGTTGCTTTTTTCAATCAGAGGAAAAAAATAAGCTCAGAGACATGAAATGGGAAGTCTCAAAAAATTCTGGATGACCCAGATACAACAGTTTGATGTAAAAAGTACTGTAGAACAAAAGGAAAAATGGAAAAGCCAAACTTTAAAAGTTATTAAGGGCACAAAGTTGGCATGAGAAGCTGACAGTGCTAATGCTGCGAAGAAAATTAGGTGTGTAAGAACAAAAATATATAGGAACAAAACAATTTCTAGTAATAGCAAAGACAAAACAGTAGACAAAGGCAGTAAAAGTACTGTTAAAGGAACACAGAAGTTTTCTTGAAATGTTTCTTATCTATGTTTGGAAAGAAACAAGATAGATAAAAACACACATCATATAATAAATGTATCTTCTGGCTGATTAGTAACTGAAGATTTGCCAAGCAAAAACAGATTAGACAGAAGACAAATTGTGAGACTGCATCTCAGTAACCTTGAAAAGAAAGTATGAGGAAAGACTTAAGCTTGCTACTGTTCAATTTTTATACATTTTGGAATGCTACAGAAATTCAAGAGTGATAGCGTTATGAAAAGATTAAAAAAAGAACAAAGAATAGTAATACAATAAACATTTCTCTATGCAGTATTACAGAAACGCAGTCCTGCAGAACAAACTTGATTTCATTTGACTCAGAGAAGACAAAACAATAGTTAGAAGTCTAAGAGCTAAATGATACAAACTGATTAAATATTAATTCAAAGAATCATGCTGAAATGAAGGGATGTGGGAGAAAAATCCCAATTGACTTCTTGATTTCATATAAGGGTATTCAGTGGAAAAAATTAAATACTTTATATGCATTCTTAATTGCTACAGGAGGTAAAATTTTACATAAGCATGCAAGTGAAAAAGTCATTAATGTAACTGAGTTGCTTAGAATTGAATGACAAATGATTATTCTAATTGGTAACAATTTATAGTCACTATATTCCTTAAACAATATAATTGTTAAACAAATAGAACACAGCACAGTTCTAATGTAATTATGGCCATCTATATAATACTACCAAAATTGTAAAAATAGGATTATTTATAAGGTTAAAAGTATGTTTTATTTTAAATTTTAAGACTTACTTTTGCTTGTGAAAAAAGATGCGTACCATATCAAAAAAAGAAATTGAATGTCATAATAATGGTGTATTTCTCTGTCAAGTTTCACGTAGAATTATCAATACAAACAATATTGGTGAGCTGTACTAAGCCTAACAATCTAAAATATGGAGCTGTGGCATAATCTAAACAGTCTGTATTTTTCTGAGCAGCTCACCTGAAGTATGGAAAAATAAAGAAAATTAAGAACAGCCTGATTAATTGCAGATTCAGTACTTGCCATATTATTGCAATAAAACTATATTAGCTTTATGTAATGAAACCACAGTCATCCTATACATTTTTTTCCAATATGCAATAACCTGAAGAAATTTACTATTGCAAAAAAGTTAGTTAGCATATAAACAGTTTATTAAAATCATTGTTGAAACAAAGCTAATGATGTATTTTTATGTTTGTAACATTCTGGAGTTACAATTGGATTAAAAAAAGAAAGCCGGTCCTTAGCAGAAGGTAGTACAGAATAACAAACAGCATGAAAAATGTTGCTGGTCATGATGACAGCTCATATCTCAGCTTTTAGACTTGCCATGTCTGTTACATAATGATCTTATAGCATATACCTCAAAGATTTTTAGAACACAGAAAGCACATGGAGAAACACACTGTACTAAAACACATTTTGTTGACTTAGGTGTGGAAATTTTATTGCACCTGGGAAATATTTTCTATTTAAAAGAAAATCTACTGCCTTTATAACACTCTTGCCAAATCCAACACCTTCAAACATCAGGAGTTCCAAAACCCAGAGTAAATTTCCAAAATCAAGTATGTCAGACTAGCACCAAACTAACACAGACTTCTCCAACTCATCTACACACATTTTATTTGGCTTCAAATTTGTTGACTGATCATTGTGTGTATGATGCAACCTCATAGCTTTAGGTCTATGATGTAATAAGAGATATCTTCTAGACAATTTGTTTTCTATAATCATCAGATCTTCCAAAATAAGCTTGCAGGTCTATGGGCCTTAAAACTTCAGTAGGTTTAGTAGCACCAAAACATATTCAAATCATTTCAGTAGACATGTATGAATGCCTGTGGTACTGTATCATGCAATCATTGTGCTTATTGTCCCAGTTCCTACCAACCTCCCCCCCGCCCCACCTCGAAGACTATATACTGGCTAAAACATATGAGAAAGAAATTTACTGGTGTACCATAAAAACCGTCTGTTAAGAGTACCAAAAAAACCCCTTTTTTTTCCATGACGTTTTGATAAAAATAATGCAAATGGTTAAGGTACATTAATAACTCAGTGTATTGAAAGCAAGTCCCGAAGGAGTCATAACTGTGCCAGCTGCTTATTTCCTGTTTCTGTCTCCAGTTTGGTTAAAAGCCCTGCTTAAAAAGCAGCCACTGCAGCACTTAATAATAGGTTGCCATTGGGCAAATTTGTTCTCTCTTGATATCAAGTGGCATTACACTGATGTCTTCTGTTGGACACAAGCCATTCACCTCATATGCATTCAAGTAAGACGTAAGTAGAAGACATTTTTGCCTCTAAAATACGTGAGACCAAATGGAAGTTCAATAGATTTAAAGAGTACTTGTTCTTGTTCAGATACTGATATTTACAATACTGAGTTCAGTTATCCTGATTTTTATTAATGAAAGAAAACTGCATACACATATTTTTGAGGTCAGTAGATCATTCCAAATGCATCTTTTTAGGTTAAAGTAATACACTTGCGCAAATTACTCAGGGAATAGCAATCATCATTGGTAACGTCCTGAACTCAAGAACTTCCATTAAGATATGCAGTTGCATAGTTTTAAGGTTGTGTGGGGCCTACTATGCGTATGTATAAAGAGGGCAATATCAAACAATAAATTAGGAACATGTAATGAATGCATTGTGGAATTAAGAACTTCCAACCTTCCAGAGTCCTACAATCCACCATCCTCCAAAATTTACTCTTATGTTTACTTGCTTGCCTGAGCAGTAGTCATCATTCCAGTTCAAAGTCAATCTGTCAGAAAAATACTTCTTCCTTCTCTCCAAAAAAATAAAGTTTCACCATGAAAGACACATCACCTCAAGACTCATGGCAGCATGATTAAATTGTGGCCTACTAGCAGGTTTCTCATACGTATAAGCATTAAACTTTTAAGTCAACATCATCCATTTTCTAAGGGAAACCTTAGAAGGGATGAAGGGTCCCAACTTCGAATTCACTTTAACTTTCCTAGATCTTACGAGTTTCCCGTATTTGATTTGACATTCATACTTGATGACAACATTTCATGCTCTCTATAACACTGGCAAAGAGTACTCTGAGAAGTTCTGGACAAGAAAGAGGGTTGAAAATACAATCATTTTATCTTGCCAACAGAGTTCTCTGGTATCCAATGAACAGGCTCTCAGCTCCCTTCTAAGCACCCTGTTTCCCACCTGCAGCTGTCAACTGCATGCAATAAAATGACAAGGAGTGGCAGATGGCTTTAGCAGAGTCAGTGCCCCACGGGCAAGAAACAAGAGAAGGGAAAGTACTTATGCTGCTGCAATAATAAAGACAAAGGGAACAAATTAGGGACAAGAACTTCCACTCCAGAACTACACACTGTTATTGTGTCTCATACTGCCAGAACACCTTCCCTTTACACCTTGCCCACAACCCTTGTACTCTTCCCCTTTGTGAAGTAAATGAGGTCTTGTCTGACTACATTTGCTCCAACTGCTCTGAGAAGGCCCATGTGGGGGAAAAAAATAAAAAATACCGTCAGCTAGATAGCATTCATCACATTAAATACTGTGTTGAATAAATCTGTATTTTTCAGAAGCTGACATACATGAAATTGGACAAAATGAGGCAGCTATGAATTTATTTCTAGTTTTCTAAAGACAGAGATAGCAGATTAAAGTTGGAACCTCGCTGGTAATATAAAACACATCCATTTTAGGGATTAAGGGAAGAGAGAAAGGAGACTTACACACAGCCAGGAAATATTTGTGCTCCTTCTGAGTACCATATGCTTTGAGTTACATCAGCTGAAGTAACTGACTTTACAGGAATAATGGTGATAATTTAACACCCCAAAGAAGCACCTCTACACTATCATATACAGCATTTACAGAATGCATTACATCCCAGAGTCTCAAAAAGGTTATAATCAGCATAACCTGAGAATGAACTATGTAATTCATCCGCGGTTTTGCTACTTACAAACTATGTTCCAAATCCATGCAGGTAAAATTATGTAAAATAGTTTATCATCCATGTTCTTGAACGTATCCAGACTATCATTAATTAGAAGTTATAGCAAAATATCGTAACAAAGCTGCAATGTGGTGACATTTTTCATACACTTAAAACAAAGCTTTTTAGAGGATCAGAACCTGTGATTCACATACAAACTCCTAATCCCATTGAAGTTGATGGGACTACTCACACAAATAATGAGCAATTCTGTGTTTCAACATCAAAACTGTGGTAAAAAACGATGCTCCTTCTGTTTAATACATCTCACTCATCTGAACTTCTAGGAGACAATAGTTTGCTAGAGGAAACCTCATCACAGAGCTGCATTTGTACATATTTGTACTTAAATATGTAAGTAATACATTAAAATGAGAATTACAATATTCTAGTAATATTTCATTTATACCAAAGTATACTAGTAGTTATTTTTCAAAGTAATTTTTAAGAATCATAAATTATAAAGCATTAGGCTGGTTAATACAGTAACTATTGCAATGGTGCAATGCCAATGTGTTACATTTATCCAGCCACCCTTTAGCTGCTTTGGATAGCATGCAACGTCTTAAAAAGCACAAGATGAGTTACTTTCATTCTCAGCATTCTCTTTTATTAGTATTGCAATTGCAAGTCTTGGAAATTCAGAAAAAGTAAATTTTTGCCTCCTTAACTGACAATTTAAACATCTTACTACTGAACTAATAAAGAAGTTTAATTACATTTCTAAAAACACCCCTTTGCTTATATGGTAAAAAGCTTCCAGTTAATATACCTAACTTGTTTTACACGTGATGTGCTTGAAAGAGATTATGCAGTAGTTAACAAACCTACCTACAGGTTGAATCCATTTGTCACTTTTTGCTCATATTAAATACTACTGAACCCCTTTGCTAACCTAAGAAAAGCATTTAAAGTAGTTGTAATTATAAAGGCGATAAATAGGTATTAAATACCCAGATTTTTCATGAGTATCAGGTAAAGCTTTCAGTCCAAAGTCAGATTAATGGAGACTGACATCAGGAAAAAGTCAAACACGAAAGTCTTTTCAACCTTTCACCAGCCAAGAGAAAAAGTTACTAGCTCCCGTTCCTTCAACTCCAGCTCCAAAATTGTTTGACGCAAACAGTAACTTACTTATGCAGCAGACACGAGAAGAGCTTGTGAACGAGAAAACTCGGCTTTCAAGGGCTTTTTGTTCCCCGCACTCCGCAGCCTAGACGAGTTACTCTAGGGCTGGCGAGATCAGCAAAACCCAGCAACATCAGCTGCAACTCTCCTTTGCTGCGCGGTGCCCTTCATACCCACCGTGGGACGCCTCGGGGCAGAGGGGCCGGTTAGAGAGCAGCAGAGCTGGAGCCATCTCGGAGAGGAAGGGATCCAGCGGAGCCTTGCTTTCCGCCTCCCCTCCCTTCCTTCCCCGCAGCCTGCGCTTTCCGCGAGGGTCATCCCCATCATCTCCCCGGCCGCACGCAGCGCGCCCTACGTGCAACGGGAAGCGGAGCGGGCCGGTGCCAGGCGCACGGCAGGGC
>NW_010520996.1:0-9420 GCF_000687285.1 Phaethon lepturus
TTCCTTAATTGTTCCAGGATGGGGCCTGGGTGCTCTCCAGTGACTCTGTGGTTCTGTTACCTCGCGCTATGGCCATGTTCACTGTCTGGGTTCATGCGGCCTCACCACGGGGTCACTGTGAGAGGGGGGCTGTTTTACTCATCCCCTGCACAGCACAGAGCCTAAGTGAGGCCAGGCTCCCCCTTTGAGCATCATAGAACCTTTGGGTTGGAAGGGACCTTTAAAGGTCATCTAGTCCAACCCCCCTGCAGTGAGCAGGGACACCTTCAACTAGAACAACTAGATCTTCAACTAGAACTAGATGGACAGTGTTGCTCCGGCAGAGGTGCTCGTTTTCTCAGTGGGCTTTTGTGCCTGGTGGGGTACAGCTTGGCAAGGTGTGAAAGGAAGGACGGCAAAGAGGAAGGCCTGCCCTGTCATGACCGGAAAACATGCAGCAGCTACCATGGCAGAGAGAGGACCCTGAAACTCAAGAGCTCAGAAATGACAGACGTGGTGGTCACCCTTCACATGGAGCTTCAGGAGCTAACCACCCAGCCGCTCCTCAGGGGACCCCCAGACCTCTCCCCTGCCCTCGGGCTCCCTCACTGGCAGGCAGGAGCCATGGGTAAGGAAACATGCTGGAAGGCATCACCACCCTGTGCTGGGTGCTGTGCTCCACACCCTTCCCATGAGCTCCCTGAATTAGTCACACCTCCCCAACAGCACATGCTTCCTCCAAAACATGCCTGAATGGGTGGTGTTTTATGGACTTGCACGTGCTGCAAATGTAATGCTGCAGGCTCGCAGCAGAAGGGCAGGAGAACCCACTCTCTCTGGCTCTGCTCCTTCCCTTCCCAGGTTCCCTGGGAACCCTGTTTCACCTCCAGTTTTTCCACAAGCTGGCCTTTTCCACAGCTTAAACTGCACCACAGTTCTGCTTCCCCATTTTATCCAGGGATATCATCAGTTCTTTTACACTCACATTCATTTCCATACCATCTGCACACACATCAAGAGCTGAGAAAGCAAGGTGGAACACATTTCTCCATTAGTCTAAGGAAACGAAATATTCTACATGTACATTATAAAAGAAGAATCTGTTTGCTTTTGACTGCTGTTCCTTTCCAAAAGACTGTTAAAGTCTGTCAAAGCTGATACATTCCAAAAAAGTATTTCAGTTTTGTTAAAATAGTTTTTAGAAAAATAAATACTTGCTGTAACAACTCTTTTTCATTATACCTGAGAATAAGGCATAGTCCCATAACTCCAAAAATTAAGTTAAAACATAAAATACCATTGTATTTGCTTGCAAAGGCATAAGAGTTAAACGCCACTAACTTTCAACCACATGTCTTACTCCGTTCATCTTCAGTGAAAAAGTTAAGGAATTCACCTAGGAGGAGCCAGTTCACTTAATTCTCAAGGCAGAAGTTCAGAGGAAGACTAAATCTTGCTGATGATCCTTCTTTCCTCCAGATGAGCCTTTTCCTCTCTTACAGTTCATCCTTCTTTCTTTCTGAAAGGTGAACACCTACTAGGGGAGAAATGAAGCAGCCAGTGTGTAAGCAAATATCATGACTGACCTGTCAGAGAACCAATTCAAGAGTGACCTACAAATAATTATTGCTAGTGAGGAAACTTTATTTTCAATTAAACATTTTAATTTTAAACTTATTAGAAATTAAAAGAAAATCTGTTGGGATATTTAAAAGCCCTATTGCCCAGCTGTGTCAGATGTGGCCTGTTGTAGGCAAAGGTCGCTTTTCAGGAGTCATCTTAAGAGCCCTAATAATCCTCCAAGTACAACCACCACAGACTCTCCTGCTGTAACCTACAACCTGTTACATTTCTACCCACATAAAGCTTAAAACAATGGCAAGGGAAAGACCCATGTATTTACTCTTTGCTTACACAGAGCTTAAATAGAGAACAGAGACAAAACTGTGCTGCAACTCAATACCTTCCGCAATGAAAAGCCAAACTGGTTGCTTTTCCATCTCAGCAGTGCAGAGCTATTTGGAATGTGCAGATGCCCAGGGTCTCAGTGGCAGCTCTGTCAGGTCACCAGAGGATAACAAATTTATCATCTTGAATATTATGTACGTCCTTTCTCTCATAAAATGAAGAAGCAGAAGTTAAGGCCAAAATATTTTTTCCCTCTTAAAATTAAGTGGTTGTCTAATTTTAGCTGTAATGTATGAGATAAACCAGCAGGTGGAGATCTACTATTGTACTATATTTATATTACAACAGCTTCTTGGTGACACTGTACCGGAACGAGACGTAACTGTACTTTGGTACTGTCCAAATACAAAACGAAACAACTGCCACAAACAACTTGCAGTCTAGAGTAGCATTAACACAATTCCCTCAAATGGAACGCACTTGCATATAGAATGAAGTCTTAGCATGATTTATTGCATGTGTTTGGCATTTTGTGATTGAATACGGCACAAATCTTAGCTTTCCAAAATCATCCAGGACAAAAAAGGCTCACCACATTCCCAAGGAAACTAAGAAATTACACAAAGTGTGGCTATACACAGTATGGCTATTTGAATATCTGAGGATGACAAAAAGGCTAAAAACACTTGAAAAAATGTAGTATATGAATAATTGGAAAAGCTTCAAAGGACTTTAAGATTAGCATTAAAGTATGATTCACCACATTTATTTTTACTCCATGCATTTTGGTTTTGGTAGCATATTGTACGTGCATTTTGGAGTTGGGCAGGACCCCTGGTTTTGAGGATTTTCTTGTTTCTCAAGGAAGAATAATATAGTAAATTTCCCAAATGCAAAGGACTTGATTTTTGGTGATTGTAAACCACACTTACAGGATAGGATAATCTGTCACGGGAAGCACAGACTCAGCAAAAGACTTCAAAAGCCATGGTGAATATCAGCAGAACATAAGCTCCAATGGTGATGCTGCGGTGAAATAGCTAACATAGCCCGCAGAAACATAAACCAGGGAACACTGCATAAAAAAGACACTCAAAATATTCACCCTGTATTTGTCACTCAGGCAATTACTACAGCAGTAACAGAGTAGCTACTGGGTTTGAAGAAAGAACTAGTACAAAGAAGTTCCTTGGCATGTATTCAATATAGTCAAACTATCACAGTCATCCTTTCTGCTTCCCCTTCCCCCCAAAGTCCTGTGGCACTTAATTTGCTGGTACCCCCTAAAAAAACCTACAGAAATATTAACAAAGAGAGAACGTTGCAGGCTTGAATAGACTTCAGCAGCAGGAAGAGGGTGAAAATGAAGAAAGATGTAAATTCTGCCTTCAAGAAACAAGGAGTGAGGCCAGGAAATTGTATGGCTATGGTGTCATTATGGGGGGCTGTCATTTAAAAGCCTCAGGGAGTGTTCCCAGCACCAATGGACAAATACTTTCTTCTAGGAGCAAGTCCTGACCCACCAGAAACTTTGGGACAGCCAATCTGAGGGTTTTCTGCGTGGCACAACAGACGCAGGGGTTAATTCGACGCACACACTCAGTAAATCACTAGCACTTCATCAGCTTAAATAAGTAGCCAAACTAATAAAAAGCACTTCCCCAACAAATCTAGTCATTAGAATTTGATTTAGCAGAAATTTAACAAAAAAATATAACAGCAGGTAACACTTCTGTTTAAGGACTGATTGTACTCAAAAGCAGAGGTTTTCCATTTTAAATGTAAGCCATTTAAATGGCTTCAGACATATGAAAGACTAACAATTTTAGAAGAGGGCATCTTTAACACACGTGGGAAACAATCTGAAAATTCCAAACAGGCTGAAAACTTTGATTTAATATACTCCAAATCTGCCACCACCTGGGCAATCTGGCAAACAGCATATCAGCCAAATGCAGGCAGACATCGCTCTCAGTCTCACCAGGACTGGTAGGAAAAAAAACACCGAAGCGATGGGATAATTCTGAAATATCCCACCTGGAAAGCCAGCAGTTTCTGAAAACATTGGTAAATTCTGAAAAGCCAGGCAAGATTTCCCCTGTGTTGAAAGCATTAAGTCAGGCACTTCAGAGGTTTCTAGAAGTTGTCCCATGACCCAGGTAAATCTCAGTGGGACTTGGGGATCTAAAGCCTTTAGAGTGCCTCAGCTTCTCAGCAGGGATGCACCCACATCCCATGCTTACCCTGTATGTCCTAAGACCAGGGTATAACTTCATTTATAAGCTGCACGAGTAAAAGGAGCCTGAAGACCAGAAAACGACTCCTTTGCCAACCTCCCAGTAAAGAAGCCAGTAAATGGATTTAGAGTCAGAGTAAGCAAAAGGGCCTCTTCTTTTATGCTTAGAGAAAGTGATTGAAAGCAAAATTATTGGAAACTACCACTGATTTTGGTGTAGCCATCATGACAACTCAGGAGACAAAGAATCATAGATAGGGTCCATGATAATGCAGTGTTGAAGTACAGTCTGGCCCAACAAAGCCTTGATCCAAAGTAGTGACATATCTTCATTTGCACCTGCCTCCTGGAGCATGTAACTCACTTGCAAAGATAACTATGTGCCATGACATACATATATATATATATATAAAAAAAATACCATTGTGTTGTTAGCATTAATCCAGCAGATACATCCCCATCTCACATCTGAAGTCCTAAGAAGTCCTGCTTCTCCAGCTAATGTTTCTCAAAGTTTGCTCATTCCTAGATAATCAATCTCTTCTGGATGAATTGTCACCAAAATACAGGAGAGAGAGGGAGTTCCTGCTCTAAACAGGTATTTAGGGACACTAGATGAAGCCTGACTTTCACCACCCATTCCTTCTCTTTATTTATTCAACAGAAAGGGGAGCAGGATTCAGTCTCAGGTTCTCCAGTGAAGACAGAAGCCCATAAATCCAAGTGCCAACACACACTACAGCAGCTACATGCAAATACATTTGAACACATAGACCTACTTACAGAACTATCAGTACACCGTCCACCTGTGCTCAGCTACACTAGGATCTGCTTGCAGTTTAGATAAGAAATCAGCCGAGGCACTGAGAAGTACCTCAGATGGGCAAATGTCAGTGTCGCTGCTGTGGGACTCGCTCTCCAGGACTACAGCACTCCTGACATGCTGCAAGTCTCATACATAGAAAAGGCACAGATTGAAACACTAATAATAACTTTCATACCAACAATGAGAGAAGTGTCTTAGCTTCCTCCAGGCTCTGGAGTGCCAGCTTCATTTTCCTGCTCTGCCAGTGATACCTTGCATAAGCTCTGTAGTAGAGCAACTCATATTTAAGCATCTGCCATTTGTTGAGTGCTGCAACTAGACCTTAGTCTCTGTTCCCCAGCCAGGTATTAGTAAAAATCACATTTCCTTACCTCCCAGGGAAGAGGTAACTTGTCTAAGATTGTAATTATAACTCGTCTAAGACTGTTGAGTGTTTTACCTTCCACACAGCAAAGCTCCAAGTCCATGTTCCAGGAGCAGAGTGGAGCGGAGCAAGAACAAGGACAAGGACCGACAAAAAATCACCGATGTGTCCAGTACAAAGGATACATTGCCTGTGATGTCAAAAATTAACTCTGTCATCCTGAGCTACATAAGACATCTACGCAGCTGGCAGTCATTTACTAGCTACATCTGTCCATAATGGTATCAGCTAAACTCTGGATGTGAAAACTGAACCCAGGCACAAGAAAGAATCTCAATGATCAAGATTGTAGATGAGAAGATTATTATTGTGTGGGAGACTCCAAATTTCAAACAGCATGGGATAATACTGACTAAAATTATACTTTTTTCATTCCACCTTATGGTAATGAGCAACTGTTCCTGCTCCTCTGTGTGAAGCACAAATTATGTGTCCAACACATGTTTTTGTTTAAAGAGGAGTAATCACTAATCCAAACAGATTTAAAGGCTAATACCACAAGGTGGATAGCGGTTTCTCAGCTAGTGTGCCTTCTGCAGCAACAGACCCAAAACACTATGCACAGGTGAGCAACATCTGTATATAACCATGAAATAAAAAACAAAAATGGAGGTAATGGCAAAGTAATAGCAGTAACCATCTAATAAATCTGGACAGACGGGGCTATGACAAAATAGAGTGCTGAAAAAGCCTCAACCTGCGCCGCACTTTAAAGTGCCAAAGGAGACAAAGCATTTAAGTCTACAGGTAATAAAGAGGACACCTTCCAGTGCAACCAGGAGAAATGCAGTATGCAGAAGGAAATTCTCCATCAATACAAACAAGAAAAGAGAAATTGTTTTGAAGACCATTATTCTTCACAGTCTGTGAGACTTGGAGAGCCACAGCTGAATGTAGCTGATGGCCACAAACCTGTGATGGATCACACCCTGGGAACCGTGGCAAACCACCACAGACTGGTACACAACACAGTGTGAGTTGCTAAAAGGAAAGAGAGAGGAATCTGCACAGCATTTCAAAGAAGGAGGAGAGGAAGGAAGAACTTGGGGAGCTATCAAGAAGACAGTGTCTATGACCCAGTCCTTCTGTAAGACTTTATCTTAATAACAAGAGAGTTCAGTTTGGGAGCTAAGAGGCTGCATGTTGTTTATCAACATATTGGAGGACACGGAGCACTTGAAATGGGAGAGCGTCTGGGCCAGGAATGGTGTGAAAGAAAGAGCAGCGAGCCAAGTTGTTGAAAAATATTTTCTTTGTTGGTTCTGTTTTTTTTTTTTTAAACTAAAAATATTTAAACATTTGTTTGATTTTTTTTTTAAATCTGAGTGTAATCTTTTCCCTAGTTAAACCTATTTAAATTACACATGAAAAGATGGACATCCACTTTAAAGCTCAGATTTACAATAACCTATAAAAATAATTTTGCTTATATTACATTAAAAAATAAATTGAAGCACATTATACCTATTGCCAAGGTCTTAAAGAAAATCAACCACAAACTTAGACAATATTAAAGCCAGAAAGCTTAGTTTCCCCTTCCAGTCGGAATAATCATTAGGTATGAGATTTATTACAACATAATCTCAGTTTCTTAAGCTTTGTTTAATAAATAGCTCAACTTTAAACATGAAGCATTCCTTAGATCTATTCCTTATATTTCAGTTACAAGACAAATTGAAAATTCTAGTTTTTTCTTTTCCACTATTCTAATTCCACAAACAAGTCTGGAATAAACAAAGGAATTATTTAATAAATAGGAAGTGTAATTCAACAGTTTACAAAAATCACGACATTCAAAATTGATGTGAGTTAAATAACTAATTAAATCCATATTAACTTATAGAACTACTTGTGTGTATATGTATTCTCCTCGCTAACAAAAAAGGGTTATTTTGTGAAAAGATTACTGTCAGTTTAAGACTTCTGAATGTTCAGCAAACAATGAGAATCAATCTTTCCTTTAGGGAAGAAAACCCTTAAAAGTATGCCTACAAAATATGATTAACATCACTAACTTAATTCAAACTTGCTCACTTGGTGATTTAAACGATGATTAAAATCCTTATTATAATTTATTTTAGTATTAATTAAACTACTATAAATTATTCACAACAAACCATCCGGCTGTCATCCTCCAGCCTTTTATTGCTGTTATTCTGATGATGCTCACGTCTGTTAGTATTATGTTTCAAAGCTTTTAGCAATGCGTCCCTGGCCATCTTCCCGGCTTTTCCTTACGCGGTGAGCGACTGGCTTAATTTCCATTTCCTTCAGCTATGCCACCCCAAAAATAAGGAAGCACTTCTGAGCAACAGAAAAAACACATTCCCAAACAACTGCAGGTCCTCTTCCTTTGTGCCACCACCCTCTGCGAGGTTGATGTTGTCCTGTCCTAGGATCAGCATCTTCTTTTGCATCGACATGTAAATACTCCTCTGTGATGTGCTCCCACAGCTGCCTTACTGACAATTTGATCCCAGGTTCCATCTTCCCTACCTGTGATTATGTTCCAGGTACACATCCCAACTACCAAATCGCCAACGTGTGGAGAGGAGGCTGAACACAATCACCACCACATTTTTTCCCATTTACCACCTGCTCCTTAAACTCTGTTTTTGAGGATTTTAAGCTGTGCTCCCTCACAGCCTCTGTGCAAGCCTTTGGCAAAGGCTTTTTCCTCCTCCAGCTGGCTATACTGGGCACTCTGCGGGTATGTACTTCACTGATCCTTCCTCTTGTTTTTCTATCTCATGGAACGCATTTTCTTATTTATGCAACTTAATTTCTCTCTTGCAATGACTAATTCTCCTGGTCGATAACGCCTCAACGAAGCAACATTTGGGTATAAGGTCTGCAGAACAATGACTAGACAGAGCCATTTAAAAGGGACAGGGAATAAATCAGAAAACAATTCAGCAAGCACAGTAGGGACAACAGAATTGTCTTCTGACCATATCAGGTCAGAAAGAAAACTTGTGGTAAGTTTGTTCAAGGGCACCAAAGCTTAAAAAAGTCATTTGTTTCTTCTGCATTGAATAACTGTGGAAAACGCTAGCATTTAACACTGATTATTTAACAATTGTAGTCAACTCTTTAAGGAATATTCATGTCAGTACTGAAGCACAGAGGCAAGTATCAGGTCAGGTTCTGCAAACGTTTGCATCCAGAGCCAAAAATAGGTGTGTCCTGTCCTCTTGGTTGACTCATTACTTCCAAATGATGTGACTCAACTGCGTGAAAGTCTTATGAAATTCTAGGCTTCTTTCTTGCCTTTTGGTAAATCAAAAATTTGGTGGGTTTTTTTTGGGTTTTTTTTTTTTTTGTGTGTTCTAAGTCTCCTTTCGTCAAAACAGTCACTGTTCCTTATTTATAGAGCAGTTTGGGAACATGTCTGGTGCTGAAATTTGGGAATCAGAATCATAGAATGGTTTGGGTTGGAAGAGACCTTCAAAGATCACCTCATCCAATCCCCTGCCATAGGCAAGGACATCTTTCACTACAGCAGGTTGCTCAAAGCCCCATCCAACCTGGCCTTCAGCACTTAACAATGATGGGGTATCTACAGCTTCTCTGGACAGCCTGTTCCAGTGTCTCACCATCCTCATTGTAACAAATGTCTTCCTTACACCCCATCTAAAGCTACCCTTTTTCAGTTTAAAACCTGTCACTACAGGCCCTGGCAAAAAGTTTCTCTCCAACTGTCTTATAAGGCCCCTTTCAGCATTAAAAGGCCACAGTAAGGTCTCCCTGGAGCCTTCTATTTATTCCAGAGCCCAAATAAAGAAATGTGAAGGAGGAAACAGAGACAGTTGTGATGCAAAGACATGCCAGGGAGTGTTAGGTGAAGAAAACAACTGAGGGAATAGGAAAATGTGTCAGCAGAGGAAGCTTGTGAAGGCGGCGCAGCAGAGGAGCAGCTGTGGGACAGCACTGCAAGGACTGGAAGCCATGGCACGGGCAGGGCAGGAGAGAACAGCTAACTGAGGAGGCCCACGAAACCTCGGTCCTTTTCGCTTCCCACTGCCCTGTGGCCCCCGAGTGCAGCTG
>NW_010520997.1:0-426 GCF_000687285.1 Phaethon lepturus
TTCTGCCTGGGAGCAAGAGTGCAGGGGACCCCCTGCTGCTTGTGGAGCCTCCACCAGCTGCCCCTGCTTCAGGGATGGCCAGGAGTGGCTCCACCAATCTATCTCCCTCTCATACTCCCTAATTCTCCTTCAGCCTCTCTGCTTCCTCTTTCAGCTCTGCCACCAGGCTGAGTGGGTCATTCACCTGGTCGCACTGCACGCAGATGGTGTCTCTGCTGGTCTCTGGTACAAGCGACAGGCTCAGGAATTCTTTGTAGCCGGATACGTGGACAGCCGCGTGCTCGAGCAGGAGCTCTGTGTTGCTACATTCCTTCTGGCCATGGTTTTCAGCCGAGTGGTGACCATGGCTGAGTCCCCTCTGGGAGGACGATGGCCACTTGTCAGAGATCCTCTAGTGCAGGGGGGGGGACGCTGTACACCACCCGC
>NW_010520997.1:1346-2775 GCF_000687285.1 Phaethon lepturus
GCAGCAGATGGAGTGCAACTGTCTCCAAGGGGCAAAAGGATTCTTGTTTATGAGCTGGCAGGCCTTATGGAGAGCACTTTAAACTAGATTTGAAGGTGGAAGGGGATAAAACCAGGTTAACAGAGATGAGACTAGGGATGGTGTGCCAGAGTTAAGGGTGAAATCGATAGCCCAGCTCAAGTGCATCTACACCAATGCATGCAGCGTGGGCACCAATCAGGAGGAGCTGGAAGCCATTGTGCAGCGGGACAGCTATGATGTAGTTGCCATCACAGAAACATGGCGGGATGCTTCTCATGACTGGCGGGCTGCAATAGGTAAGGAAGGAGAGGTGATGGGGTGGCTCTGTATGTTAGGGAGTGTTTTGATTGTATAGAAATTAATAACTGTGAAGACCAAGTCGAGTGTTTCTGGGTAAGGATGAGGGGGAAGGCCAACAAGGCGGATATCCTGCTGGGAGTCTTTTATAGACCACCCAACCAGGATGAAGAGGCAGATGAAACGTTCTATAAGCAACTGGCAGAAATATTGCAATCGTTAGCCCTTGTTCTTTTAGGGGACTTCAATCTACCGGACATCTGCTCAGAATATAAGACAGCAGAGAGGAAACAGTCTAGGAGGTTCCTGGAGTGTGTGGAGGATAACTTCCTGACACAGCTGGTAAGTGAGCCTATCAGGGGAGGTGCCTTGCTTGACCTGCTGATGAGTCCTGAGAAGGACTCATGGGGTATGTGATGATCAGAGGCCATCTTGGGCTTAGTGACCGTGAAAGGATAGAATTCTCATTTCTGAGTGGAGTAAGGAGGGCGCTCAGCAAAACTGCTACAATGGACTTCTGGAGGACTTTGGCCTGTTCAGACCACTGGATGAGAGAGTCCCTTGGGAGATGGTCCTGAAGGGCAAAAGTGTCCAGGAAAGCTGGACAGTCTTCAAGAAGGAAATCTTAAAGATGCAGGAGCAGACAGTCCCCATGTGCTGTAAGAAGAGCTGGCGGGGAAGACAACCGGCCTGGCTGAACAGGGAGGTTCTGCTGGGACTCAGGGAAAAAAGGAAAGTTTATCACCTCTGGAAGAAGGGGCAGGCAACTCAAGAAGTGTACAAGGATCTTGTTAGGTCAAGCAGAGACAAAATTAGAAAGGCAAATGCCCAGCTAGAACTCAATCTGGCCACAGTCGTAAAGGATAATAAAAAATGCTTCTACAAATACATTAACAACAAGAAGAGAGGCAAGGAGAATCTCCATCCCCTACTGGATATGGCAGGCAACATTGTCGTCAAGGACAAGGTTAATGTACTTAATGCCTTCTTTGCCTCAGTCTTTAATAGCCAATCCAGGTATCCTCAGGGTATTCAGCCCCCTGAGCTGGAAGACAGAGATGGAGAGCACAATAACCCACCCATAATCCAGGAGGAAGCAGTTAAGGACCTG
>NW_010520998.1:0-1853 GCF_000687285.1 Phaethon lepturus
GCCGGGGACCCTCTGCTCCGGCGCCTGGAGCGTACATCTAGGCATCCTAATTCTGCTGATTACCATGAATGGCTGTGGCTGCACTGCCATTTCACTTTTAACCTTACTAATGATCCAAGCCCCCAGTGCATGCTATGCTGTGTGCCGGATGTGTGTCTACTTGAGTCCCCCTTGTCATCTAGTTGAATCCCCATATCCCCTGCCGTACATGGAGTCCCCTTGTCATAAATCAGGCTGACAGGATGGTCTCCTGCTCTTTTATCTGAACTTCTTCATGATATTTTCAGTATGTGTTCAAGAAAGATTTGATGGAATGGCCAAGGCTATCATTCCTTGAAGATGAAACAGGCTTCTAGATGACTGGCTGACATTCTGTAGGACTGACAATTTTGAGGCTGCCAAAATCTACTTTAATTATATATATTGTATAATTAATGTAACGTGATATATGTGTATATAATTAAGAATGTTGGGGTGTCTTGAGTCTTGTATGCGTTAATAAATAACCCAAATTAATAAATAAAACAAACTCATGGGGCTACTCATAAAGAGAACTGCAAAGCAACACAAGGAGGGGGCTGCAGCTTTCCGCACATAGAGTTGGAAGAATCAGATTTTATGAGTTCCCTGAAAAATGCCCTGGCTTTCGCTCTGGTCACAGGGGTGAGTTAAGACATTCATAGTGGTCTGAGATGACCTCTGTGATTTGTGTTCTGCAGGACTAAAGAAGACCTTTCTTTTATGGGTGGGCATAACAGCTGAAATTAGGGGAAACATTTCTGGTGAAGATTTCAGAGGTAGAAAACTGGCATACTGGAGGTTGCCTCAACAGTTGCCTTCTGGAATATATCATCTGGAAATGAGATCAAAATGTCACGTCTCTGCGTGATGGGGTTGTACTTGGGCTGATTTCAGATCCTAGCTGTTAAAATGGGTCTGGTACAAAACTTGTTGAACAATTGCATAGCAATCAGAGAACAACTATAAATCAATTTGTGAAATACAGCCTTATCTCCATACTTTCTGCCAAATAGTCTTTTATAGTTCAAACTTTTTTTAAGGCTCAAAACCTGCTAATGGTATATAATACCTGACCTAGATATATAAAGTAATAAATCCACAATATCATTACCTTTATTCCACAGAGTATCAATCTTGGCCCTGGCTACTTTCAAGCTCTGTTTCTAAATCAAATGCATGAAATACCTGTCCAGCTTTCTTGCTGGAAAACACTAAGTTGGGATTTTATTGTTGGTACTGAAGAAACTGTCCTGCTCAGACTGTCAAAGCAAAGAGGAAGGAAGTTTTACAGATGCTGCTAGTTCCTTACGAATGTCTGTATGTTTTCCCACATTAAGATTGGATTAGGGGAAAATCAAAGGGCATTTTCCATGTCATCAATAACTGGTCATAGGAAGCTGTGCAAAATTAAGATTCAGAAAGGATGGCTACTTCGCAGGAGTGAGTGGAGGTGCTCCAGCTAGACCTTCTTGCCTAAAGAAAAGAGAAAGATTCACCTCCAGTGCCCCTAAACCAAAAATAAGATAGGGGTAAGTAAGCAAAAATATGTTTAAAACCAAGGGGAGAGATTTACACTGGAGGTGGGGTGTGGAAAGAGACCAAAAGGTTGTAAAAGACCTTTCCTGAGTGGAGCAAGAGGAGAAAAAAATAGATAAAACCTCTTAAATCTGCAGTGAGTCACCACAGGTCATGTTTTATGTGGGTTTTATTGCATGTTTTGTGTGTACCTTGGAGAATAAAACCTTATGCATCTGATTAGATTACTTAGTACTGGGAGTGTAAGGTAAGAGCATAAATTGAACGCAATTATTTTTAAAGGAAATTATATTCCT
>NW_010520998.1:1884-98144 GCF_000687285.1 Phaethon lepturus
GCACTCTATCTTTTTCTTTTTATTGTCTCTTTTATCTTGGTTCTAAGATGGCTTTCACACCGTATCTTCCTTGCAATCCCCTAGTTTGTATGAAGGCAATTCACAGCTCAGTGCCTTGCCTGTCTTCTCTGATTGTTTACAACTGGTTTATTAACCAGGCTTTGTCTTGGACTATCTTTGCTTCATCAGAAGGGAGGGGGAGAGCACAGTCGTTCATTTTGCATTAAGTATGTGTGCTGATGTGGAAATATCCAACCATACCCCTCAGCGGAGATATCTGTGTTAAAATGAAACCAACTTTTACAGGAAAAAAATTAATTTATTACCAATGCAGGGTTATTACTTGGACCATATAATCCAGTGTAAGTATGTGATATTGCCTCCACCTAAGAGTCCTGTATTCCTGATTAAAAAATGCCAGAGGGGAGTATATGCCTTGCAACCACTTATATCTGCCCCATTTTCAATTTCACCTGCTACAATATTCCATTTGAACTCTTTCTTAGAATTTTCCAGCTGAAGTGAAATATTTGACTTTTGCATCAGGCTGCAATTTTGGGGTGAGAGGGCAGGGGCTTGAGAAATTTCTTCCTTTTCCCCACTGCCTTCCTGTTCCTTCCCTAGAAATATGTTGCCGTAAGTGCCTTTGGCAAAATAGTGATTAGCTATAATGAAGATCTGTCTGAGAGAGATTACTGCTTTTATGAGGTGGCATTTTTCAATGTGACTGTGCCTGTACTTTCCAGGCAGTTTGCTTTCTCTGTCCACAATTATATTTATTTATTTTGTTCTATAGTTTTAAATACCCAGGCTAGGCCAGGCTGATTTATTCATAATATTTAAGTAGACAGAACATGTAATGCATTGAACCATACATTCTAACATTATATATTATAATCTTTGCCCTCTACAATAACGAACCCATGTATAACTATCCACTTGCTCCCCAGATTCCCAAGAAGAGAATTATGCTTTACAGCAAGATTGAAAAACTATGGTGAGAGACATATCTAGTCTAATGATTTTCGGATCTCCCCTGGGCTCCAGACCTGTTTCCTGGGCTAAGATTCATCTCACCTTACTTCAGGCAATCTGCAGGATAGATGTTGACATTTCAGGTAGTTGTCATGGGCTCTTTCTCCTGTCAGTGGAGATCTAAGAGCTTTAAGGGAGCCTGGGGCAATTAGTCTGATCCTCAAAATGTGAATTGTGCATGTGACTCCATGGGCTCTGTTGACTACATCTCCACTGTCTGTTGAGAGAGGCATGAATGACTGGCCCAGCTAGAGACATTTACACCAAGTCAGATAGATCCCAGCCCTTATGTCCTACTAAAATCTCAGCCTGCAGACTGTTAGATGCAGATGTCTTAGCATCAGTTCAAGATCCTTTTCCTCAAAACCAAGGATTTACTACCTCCTTTACTCAGTTGCTGTGGGCAACAGTATCATCTCACCTGCCCTTTCCAGGTATCGTGTTCAACATGTATGTCTCCTTCCTCACAGCCAGGTTGAATGCACAAGCCTTGCAGCTTTTTCTGCCTTTCCATGATACAGGCTTTCCAAGTCATTCTCGTAGTCCAGGCTCTTTTCCCACCTCTCTTCATCTCATACTTCACCCACTAGAGCTTCATTTTCTTTGGCTTTGACATGACCAGGCCTGTTCCTTTCAGAGCTTTCAAGGAAGCTACTGGAAAGACTGTAGACTGTCTTCAGGGTGCCCAAATTTATGAATCTCTCTATTGCCGTCATTTGTTCTGCTTCATCAAATACAGAATCATAGATTCATAGAACAGTTTGAGTTGGAAGGGACCCTTAAAGGTCATCTAGTTCAACCCCCCTGCAATGAGCAGGGACATCTTCAACTAGATCATAGAATCAGGTTGCACAGAGCCCCATCCAACCTGACCTTGAACGTTTCCAGGGATGGAGCATCTACCACCTCTCTGGGCAACCTGTGCCAGGGTTTCACCACCCTCATTGTGAAAAAGTTCTTCCTTGTATCAGGTCTAAATCTAAAACTAGTGGGGTTTTTTTTAGTTTAAAACCACTACTCCTTGTCTTATTGCAACAGGCCCTGCTCCAAAGTCTGCCCTCATCTTTCTTATAAGCTCCCTTTAAGTGCCGGAAGGCTGCAGTAAGGTCTCCCCAGAGTCTTCTCTTCTCCAGGCTGAACATCCCCAACTCTCTCAGCCTGTCCTCATAGGAGAGGTGTTCCATCCCTTGGATCATTTTGGTGGCCTCCTCTGGCCCCGCTCCAACAGGTCCATGTCTTTCCTGTGCTGAGGACTGCAGAGCTGGATGCAGTATTGCAGGTGGGGACTCACCAGAGCAGAGTAGAGGGACAGAATCCCCTCCTGAGACCCGCTGGCCACGCTGCTTTGGATGCAGCCAGGGATACGGTTGGTCTTCTGGGCTGTAAGTGCACATTTATGGCTCATGTCCAGCTTTTCACCCACGAGTACCCCCAAATCCTTCTCGGCAGGGCTGCTCTCAATCCCTTCATCCCCCAGCCTGTATTGATACTGAGGGTTGCCCCAGTCCAGGTGCAGGACCCTGCACTTGGCCTTGTTGAACCACATGAGGTTCACAGGGGCCCATTCCTTAAGCTTGTCCAGGTGCCTCTGGATGGCATCTCGTCCCTCAATTGTGTCAACCGCACCACCACTCAGCTTGGTGTCATCTGCAAGCTTGCTAAGGGTGCACTCGATCCCACTGTCTATGTCATTGATGAAGATATTGAAGAGTACTGGTCTCAATACAGACCCCTGAGGGACACCACTCATCACCAGTCTCCATCTGAACATTGAGGCATTGACCATTGCCCTCTGCATGTGACCGTCCAGCTAATTCCTCATCCACCCAACAGTCCACCCATCAAATCTGTGTCTCTCCAATTGAGAGAGAAGGCTTTTGTGGGGGACTGTGTCAAAGGCCATGTGTTACCTGCATTTACATTAAAGGTCCTTAAAAGTATGCCTTCCCTGTCTACCAATTTATAGTCACTACTGTTAACTACTGAAGAAGCTGCTGTGTTCAGGCATCACACCTGAGACATCATACCTGCTTAGGAAACCATCTCTTTCCTTTTCAGCCCAGCACTTTCTTTTCCCATGCTGTTCCTTACACCAGGGAAGTATGCCTATAAGCATCTCTAAGAGCACCACATAGTTCTCCTTCCATTCCATCAGGAAATCTCTTCTTCATGTTTAGGAGGGGCTCACAGGTAGCTCTAGGAGATCTGTACTTAGACACAAGCTGCATCACCGTCGGGACACTTTTAAGTCCATGGCTAATGCACACATCAGTACCTTTGAGCTGCCTGTCCCCTTGGAGGAGTAATGTCATCATGATTTCTCCCCTTGAGCCAGGCAGCATTTTGGCCATATGCAGTGGTCCTCATCTGCGCTTCTATTTTGACTGAAGCCCTTGTAGGAACCTATTACAAGCTCGGTGTTCATATTTTCTGGTGCTTGAACAAACTTTATTCTGACTTGCATTGCCTTTCCCCTTCCCAGTGCTCACCCATTCACTTTCTGAAGCTGCACTTCTCCCTGCCACCACGCATTGACACACACACACACTTGGTGCAAAAATAAGGAGAAATAATTTACTTTTTCTTTTGAAACATGGGTACACACAGGATTGACCACTTCTTCACCTTTTGAGAGTATCGCTTTGTTAACATCATTTTCAATAGAACTCTTTATCTGTGCTTTTACAGGTCTAGCCTTTTTAAACTTCTGCAGTATGTTCTTTATGGAAGAATGGACTATATGGACTTTATGATTTTAACCAGATCCATTATTATCTAAATACTGGGGAAGCAGGCAGGGGAGGGAAGAGAGAATGACAAGTGACTCCTTCAAGTGCTGTTCTTGGCAGCTCTTTACAGTATACATTAGGAACAGCAGGGAGGACAGCTTTCATGGTAGATCTGAGCCTGTTGAAAAAGAAGTTCTGGTGCATAGACTCAAAAAAAAAGGGGGCTGGTTCATATCTGTCACCATCGATCTTGGCATTTCATGTTTGCATATGGCGATCCTGTTGTGCACAGTCTAGACAGAGCGGTGTCAGGTTTGCCCCTGCTGCTTTACAGTCATGCTGGCTATAGTTTGCTCATGAACAAAATCTCTTTAGGCGTTTTGGGATGCACAAGGCTTAAGATCTTAAAATGCTGCTCTCTAGAGTGTATGTTCCTATTAATGGGCCCATAAAGATCCCCTTATTTATTATTGTTTAATTATATGCAACCTGTTGCTGCAAAATAGCTGTGCATAATTGCTGTTTATTTCTGTGCTGGCTTCTGTGTATGTGTATTTAAAAGACACGTTTTGGTTTTAGTGAATTCTGTGTTACTGATTGTTCAAAGTGACTTTATTTTCTGTTGTCTTTTCTCTAAATGCCCTTTTGATATTTAGTGTTAGTGATGATATTATTACATTGCTGTTAGCTATTGAATGAATGATCGCTGTTGTATTCTGAATGTGCTGATGCTGAAAATCTGTGATATAAATAAACTTCCTCTGGTAACATCATTATAATAGCACAAGCAGCAGAAATTTATGGAAAGAACAGATTAAATGCTTAGACTTAAATTCTTCAGTGTGCAACTCCGCTTAAACTGCTGTGTCTGAATTTTGGGTTGCTGAATCAGGTGGAAAAAATCAAACTGACACATCGCTTGTCTGTGCATTTTTACTATGATATATTATGTTACTAAAAGAAAAAGCTCAAAAGCTACCATTGATAATCCTGGCTAAAACTTGGAACATAAATTATTAAGATCTGTAGTTTCTTTTCAAAGTAGCCTGGGACTTAATGCATATATCACGGTAAGGAAATGTAACATCAATATGTACTTATGCATTATAACATTAGACATTTTTATGTATATAATAAAGCATTCACTATGTAACTGTTTATCTAAGCAACAGATAGGAAGGTTGAGAAATTCACACAGTTAATCATATTTATTCAGCTAATTAACAACTAATAGCATTAATCATAAAATGCATGAACATTTGAAAAGTAATTTATGATTGAATATTAAAACTATTCTCAAACTTCTTTCCAAAGTATAGCTTTTTTATTTATATTCATAAAATCCCCCAAGATACCCAGTTTCAGTATTTCACTTACTTATCCCATAAATTGAAAATACGGGATACAAAGTACCATGTCAAGTATTTACCCAAGATACATACACCTCCACTATCCATCTCCAATTATCCTGTGTAATCACTTCTAGGCTAGGGAAATGAGTCTCCCAAAGTCAGTGTTGCTTATCTCCGGATTGCTGTAGTCACCTATACTTCGTGCAAAGCTTCAGGATTTCCCAGAAATGGGATGAAAGGTAATATTATAATTATGCAGCAAGATTAGTGCACTGGTCCCCAGCCTTTACTGCCCCTTGGCAGCAATACTGAGCAAGTAATGTTGTACAGTGGGATCATAATTTGTTCTCCCTGTCAACCTTAAGTGTTGACTCCTTAATTCCCCACAGCTGGGAGCAATACTGTCCATTAACAACCTGTTGGGAATTAGTGAAAAAAGCTGAAGACATCACCACCATCTGGGTTTCTAGTTCAGTAGGTTTGTTCTCCTTCCGATAACTTTTTTTATTACAAGTGTAATAGTGCCCAGTGAGACTCACTAATAAATGAATGAGTGTTCATTTCCTGCACAGGTTTTGTCAAATTTGCCCTATTATCTCCCAGGTTCAGACTAAGAGTAATAGAGTGGCAAGGCTCGTCGTTGAAAACTGGGGAGATGTGTCTATGTAGGGGAGGAGCAGGAAGATGTGAAGAAATTCTTCTTAAAACATAAAATTGAAATATAAAATAAAATCACATTTTACCTATATTTTTCAAATGTTTATTTGTAGCTACCTTTAGAATAATCAAAGTAAATGACTGAACTCAGCGGGTATGCGAAAGCTGAAATATATAATCACTCACAGAAAGCGTTACAGCAACACATTAGCAGTGCTGTGGAGATGGCTGTGTGGGAGGCATTTTCATACCAAATCCTTTTTTTTTTTTTAGTTATTTATAATTGTTTCAGGAAAAAACTACATTCCTTCAGGGCTTTGGACTGGAAGAGGGGGGGCTTGCTTTCTTTATGGTGGTACATTTTAAAATTGGCCATGTTCTCTATGGCCATCTCAGAATTATCCTACTGTGGTACAACCGGTTTACAACAGCTGAATTTTTTTCCAAATGTGGTTTGTCTGGTTTGGGGTTCATTTTCAATAAGTGTTAGTTTATTGCAGAAAGGAAAGCTTTCAGTCAGTAACTCCAAACTGACTTGGACCTTAATCCTGCAGTGATTTATGCACATGTTTAATGTGTCCTGTAGAGCAGCCAACGGGCCTGGAGTCTGTGCTTTATGGTACTGCCTGCCTTTGGAAACTGGGGAGAGATCTGCTGATGGGAAGCTTTAGCAAAGAGTAGCCACAACTGTAAACGCTCACTTAAAGCGGGCTCCAAAGCACACAATTAAACACATGTTCGAGTCTCATCATACTGGGAGACTGTTTCCAAATATTCAGAAATTACCTGGGCTTAAACCTCATAGAGATGCTGTTAGAGCTGAAGAATTTCAGTGTAAAACTAATGAAGCTGTATATTTGTATGCATGTGTACAATTTGGTATTGGATCATTTCAATGTTGCACTCAAATTCTGAACATAAATTACATTTCTCTCTTACACACAGTGAACGAAACAGCAGTTCAGCCCTATTATGATCTAAGCGTATACTAATACATTGCAATCCATATACTCAAAATGGTCGTTTTAGCTTGCAAGTATTTGTGCATTTAAAATTATACATAAGATCGTATAGATAAGGCCTGTAAAATTATAAATTATTGTAGTCCAGTTGGATTATAAGAATTATGAGATTATTTGAAAAGTGTATAACTAATCCGGATATCTAATTTAATAGGTAATAACATCCTTTTCTGGATTTTTGTGGTAGGGAAGTGGGAGGAGAAAGGGGGAAGGTTTTCATCCCTCCTATAGAATACTGTAAAGAGATTTTAAAGGAGGAATTTTAAATTATATAGGAAGGTTATAATTTTCTCTGAAGTCATATGGAGCTCGGCACAAAGTGCTGATGACTTATTTTCATGTAAATTTCTCATCTTGATGTAATTCATATGGCATCAGCACTGATAAGTAATCAGAACTTTCTGATAAAATCTAAAGCACAGAAGAACAAATGAATGCCATGCAGCCAGCTCTTCACTCTAAAGCCATAATATAGCATTGGTTTGAACTGTGTAACCCGTAAAATACACAAAAACCATGTAAACCAGAGCGACCGCAGTAAATGTGAGCCTGCCAGTAGCTCATGGTGCCGTACAACGCAGCGCTGCACCGTGCCGGCTGCTGTGGGACACAGCCCACTGTAGCCACCCGAGGCTGACCTGAAGCTTGCTTAGCTGCTGCATGGCACACCGACCTTGGCCGTGGGGCAGCCGTGCATTTTAATATCTAATTGAATTTATGCATACGAGTAGGCTTATGGATGCCCTCCTCACGCAGAGTTGAGGATTCTTTGTTCGGATCCCAAATGAATTTTGTTTGTGTGTGTATCAGTGTTTTCTGCTAGCTGGGGACAAAGACGTATTAATACTTATTCAGTCTTTTGTAATATCCTTTGCAATCTTCAAATTAAGGTGCCATGTAAGTATATTGTAGTGTTGTCGGTTGTTCTTGTTATTAATCCTGAAATAATAAAATGTGTATTAGATAGAATCAGGAAGCTCAACGGTATATTGCAGGCTATAAGCTTTCATTAACAGCTACAAGAAATTTTTTTGTTAACTCAACGTGTGCAGAGACAGGGAGAGCAAGGAGTGGAGGGAGTGTGATTTGGGCTCGATAAAGAGAGGATAAAACAGGGGTGGGATTTGGATTCCAGTCAGATCTGGCTGCTCTTCCGCTTTGTCCATCAGTTGTCTTCTGGCAATACATTGTGCTGCATGCTCAAACATAATAACGGTCCCTTATAACAGTCTTTTAAACGTGTTTCCTGGCCCAGGTAGGTTAATGTGCGATAGCTTTTTATTTTTACTGGTTTTTTTGCATTCCTCTCAGCAAACAGGTGAATGCAGAGTGTTACAGAAAGCAGCAGCTTCGGTGATTTTTTTTCACTATGATTAAGGAATAGTTCATCTATAACCAGAGCAGATCTCAGCCACCAGGAGACTGCAGTGACAAAAAGGGGTATTTAATCATCTGGCTAGGATAGGATCAGGAAAGAAAGCCCATTGTTATTGCCGCAATCTGACTGCTGAGGAGAAGCAGCCAGAAGTGAACCACCAGCTCCTACTTCCATCCATCTGCTCCCTCCTTTCTCCATTTTTCTAAATAATTTTCCTCTGCCATTTTAATTATGATCAGCAGAGGCACTTGACAGAAGCTCTTTGTTCTGACAGGCGTGGTGGGTCCTGCGATTTCGGCACTCCTCTGGCTGTGAATGGCAGAGGAGCAGTACAGAAACAGGAGTGAGATGATAATCTCAGGAGACCCTTTCCCCACCTAGATGTCACGCACACTTGCAAGGACAGACACGTGTTTTCTTTCCCAAACACTTTCAGAGTGGCACGTGAAAACCCGTTTCACGTGTCGGTATGCAGTGCCTGGTGCTTTCGTGTTCCTCAAAGGCATCTGATGCTGCTGAAGCATCATGACAATTTGGCTGTCTTTGGGATCAGAAAGTTCAGCATCTCCTGGGCCTCCTGCATCTGCTGGTTCATTTGGCAAGAGAAGCACTGGTTCATAGTAATGCCTTCCACCTCCCAAGTTAAGCAGAAGAATATATTAGTTGTAGTTATGTGTTGTCATCTGTACACTCGGGAAACAATTAGGAAAAACCTTCCTAATTTTCCGTGCAAGCTGAGCCTCGGGTGTTCTGTGATAAACTAGCAAACTGTGACTTTGGCGTTTGGATGTATTTGAACCTTGCATGACTGCTGAGCTAAAAATGAAGCAATTCTTTCTCTCATTCCTTGAATCTGATCTTAACACTTTACTTGCACAATTTTCTGAACTTCAAGTTTCTGAGGTTTCCCAAAGTAGCACTGTTATGTGGCTTTATAGAGTCTTTTGTGTGGGATTATATACACCTGAGAAAAGGAATCGGCTGATTCTCATACATGAATAGTGCTGCATTTCTCTAGCAACGTTTCTCCTTCATCTACACATGTCATTTTTTCTCACCAGATTACAAAGAGAAATTGAGTCAAAAAAGTCATGGCCAGTGCTAGACAAGGAAACAGCATGCTGTTAGAGATGGGAAGGTATCTTCTGCTTGGGCCACTTCGCTTTGCTTTGGATCGAGGGAGGCTGCAGGGTTTGTGCCAGGGCCCGGCGCAGTGCAGACAGCAGCACATGGATGCCCTAGAGCATGCAGTTAGGATGAGTTGAGCTCTGCCAGTTTAAGCTATCAATCAAACCAGTCTGCCTTCCTCATCAGTTAATGCAGTGAATGAGATTCATAATGTACCATGAAATGAGAAGCTTTTCTGTGGAGGCTTAAAAACAGAAATGTGACTGCTTAGATAAACGCTATACAATTGCCCTCACTTCCCAGTCATATGCTATCAACTTCAATTAGGTTGAAAACTAAGATTTGACTTTTGCATCTGGGCAGTGTCTTAAATTGGGGTGTTGGTCATGGGTAAATGCAATCCAACCACCAAAAACATGTGGAGGAAACAGTAGGAGACTACACCGAGACGTTGCAGCTGATGGCAACTCTCAAAGCTGCAAGGCTGATTTACCAACTTACCTGTAAATCAACTTCTCTAACATGTTTTAGGCATTAGAAGTTCTGTTACCACACAGCTGTGATTAAAAATCCATGTTGCAAATGGCAATGGCATGTTTTAGGATTCCTCAAATGCCTTGGCAGTGGTGCTGATGTTTCTTCAGTGTTAATGGCAATATAACTTTTTCAGTATTAATTGAAATGGTCTTTCCAACAGATGCAGTGACTTATCTAAGCCTATCATTATAATCGTCGTATGCTTACTGGGAAAGTGCAGTATCTTATTTCCGAGAAAGTTAAAGAATTATTGACAGTTTTAAGTGACAGCATGATATATAGGGAGATGCCATAGTGAAAAAGTTAACTGATAGCTTAGATTCATTTTTTCCTGTTGAGTTTAAATTGTCAACACTCCTTGTAATAATAAAACTCTTTGCATGGAGAGGACTATAATTTAATTTACTACTGTGAATATTGATTCCTGGATAGTAGACTCTTTATCCCGCAGATGACCTAGATCCTTAGTTCCCTAAGGGTTTTGAATAATAACAGCAGCAAAAGGGTCTGGATTACATAAGAGAATTGATGGAGATTAGTTGCTTTCTCTGCTGACATTTTAATTTTATTCATTTAATTTATTCCTCATATTCCTCATCTTACTTTGTAAGCTGGAAACCATTGTCAGCTGGATTGCTGTTGTTGAGCACTGAGTGTTTTAAACATCGTTCTTCCCAATCATACCAAACCTTACGTTCAAAGCAAACCAGAAAAGACCACATTCACTTAGAGAAGTGATTTCATTTCTCATGAATTGAAACAATCCTCAAAGAGATGTTTTAGTCCAAGTGTCTGTGTTAGGAGGATGGTTGCTATGGTCTCCTGACAGAATCTCCTTACAGCGGTCATCATGGTTGGGTTCCAGCTTCTTTAGAACCGATGGGGAGTATTCGCACAATGCAGGGAAGCCTGATGGGGTTCCCCCTGGGAATCCACAAAACCCAGTACTGCCAACTCCAGTCGTTGAAAGAAAGGACAAGACCTCCAAAAGTGATACAGGATTATTGAAAAAACAGGAAAAGGCAGGCCGGAAGGTCAGTGGAGGGAGAGAAGAAAGAGGTGGGGAGGAAGGAGGGAAGGGTATATCATCTGCTTTCTGAATCCCCAGTATTGAGGGTGATACGGACCACATATTCATGCTTTTGAAGGCTCTGCAACCATGGGGACCAGTGATCAGTCAGGGTATTGGGAGCCTAAGAAAATTATCAGGTTTCTCGAAATTCTGTATCTACCCACGGGAATGTGGCAGAATTGTGCCTGGAAAACACAGAACAGAGCACGACCACGACCAAGCAGCATAGTTTCAACGTAAAACAGCGTTTACTTCAGCAATTTTTTTAGCAGTGTTTCCTTTGCCCAGTTATTTTGAGCCACTCTAAGGCGATTAGAGTGGCTCATTACCAACGCTCAGGAGCTGAGAAGGCGAGTTGTGTTCCCTTTTGAGAAAACTGTCGCTATCTCTGCATGAGCTCAGATGGAATTGAATAAAAGTCTGTTTTGTGCTCAGAGTACCGAGCAAGCCCTCTTTTTGCTTTCGGTGACTGTGGGTTAATACGGGCAGCTGGGGGATCTGAAGCCTGTTTCCTCCGTCTTGCAGCTGTCTGCTCTCTGAGCTCAATTGCAACAGAAGATACTGTATATGTACATTAAAGATCTATTTTCCCTTTCCCCTAAGCATTTCTGAGCTGCCCACCAAGGAAACCTTTACCTGATTTAGTGACTGTTTTCTCCCTCGGACACTTTCTAGTTGAGGACCTAAGTAACTAATACTTTTAAGCTTACAAAAATCTTTCACCATCCTTAGAAAGACAGAGGAAAGGTGTAATTGCCTGGGTAGGGTTTGTGGTGGGCATATTTATTAGCATAGATAATTTCCTAACTATAATGAATATATAAAATTGCCTTTATATAAAAAAGGGATTCTCAAAATATTGTAGTCCCTGAAAGTTATGTTTTAATTTTGTCAGAGACAACAAATCTGACAGTACAGCTCTGTATCTGTCATGGGTATACAGGGAGAAAATTATTGTATGTGGGAAGTGATAAACCCTCTAAACCCATCTCTGTCTGGCACCAGGACTGAAATATGAGAAAGAGATTCTCTGAATAATTGGAAGATATTTTTCCTGAAAATAGAAGTTTTAAAGTTTTAATAGTAGGCTTTTGGGTCAGAAGGTTATGTGGTTAGAACTCTTGTTTGTGTACCAGGAAAACCAGTATACTTGACCACAGGTTCAGTTTCCAAGTGGATAATGACTGCAAACATTCTTAGAAACAGTATAAGCATTTAAGAAATGGTATAATGAAATCGGAAAAGAAAATCAGGATCCTGAGTTTTAGTTGTAACCATAGCCATTTGGAGAAAATGCAGATTTTATTTCATTCAACACAGTCACTGCTGTTCCTTATATATCTCCAACACTTCACGTTGCACAGTATGTTCATACAGCAGAATCTTCAGGCACAGAGAGAGAAAAGATTTTATTTTTTAGGTAGGTGCGGCTTCTTAAGTAAGTGTTGCATTTCGAATCATGAAATATATTTAAATGTCAGTCTTAGCTGTGCTCAAAGTTATTACTGGACTCAAAATCTAGGTCAGCCTCTTAAAAGACTGTGGGATAGGGGGCATGTCAGCCCTGGCCAAAAGCATTATCCAGTCAGGCTGCATGTGAATATGTGGAACTTCATATGAACTCTTATTGCATTAAAGAAAAGGGTTAAGGAAGAAGCCAGAAGGGTTTGGCAGAGAAAGAAAAAAAATCTGCATTTGTAAGTAACGGGATTTTGTAATTTAGCCCATATGTTAATGGTAAAATGAGCCCTTAAAAGTATTCTTTTCTACAATACTTCATTAATGGCTACTGGTTAATAAGGCCACTCTAATTTCAATAGTTGCCTTAATTTAAAAAGCTACCTTGATTTTCACAGGAATGGCTCTTATTCCATGAATAAATTATTACTTTGTCACTGTTTTTGTCAGCACTATTAAGTATGGAATATATTCTGGCTGGTCATTTTAAGTGTCTTCCTTATCAGTATTGTGCCTGGCATTCATTATCCTCTTATCTCTCTGCCATTTCTCTCAGTAGAGAGGTAATGGATTGATTACTTTCACTGCTATATTGGTCAGGATGTACAACAAATTCTCTTCAGCTCTACAGCTCATTCATCATGGATATCCTTTAATCCCCCATCCCTGAGTTTAAACGTTTCATTCTCTTCATATATATTGGAAATTATTAGCAAAGACAAGAATCCAAGCGGCGCATCTTTTATCACTCATTTACTGTAAAACATAGACACTGAAAATCCACGGGGGAGTTCTCTCAGTTACGCTGCTCAGGGGGGTTTAAGTACCACAGAACCACTAATTCAGCAGCATTTGCATTTTCTGAAATACTGACTTCTGTGTTGCAACTGGAGAATTGAAAAGAAAAACCACAAAAAATGTTCTTTGTGATATGATGCTCCCCAATGTGCTGTACATATATATGGGTAGTAACAGAATCTCTGCTATATGGGTGCATATTTTTAACTCGTGGATGGCATTTGAAAATAAAGGCAGGTTTCTGATAAAAAAAATGTGTGCTGTGCATAGTACATGCATACTAGATGGAAAACTTTGTTAGAGTGAGTCAAATGGGAATCACAGGGTTTCCTCATCTGGCAGACTTCCAGCAATCGGAGAACAGACAGAAGGAGTGCTTTTCTTGGCTTTTCTAAGAAACTTGTTCTTCCTGACAAAACTATCATTACAGAAGAGTCCAGCAGGCATCAACATTTTGCCTGGAAGGACCTTGGTGAAGGACCAAGACAGAAGAAACTCTATAGGGCAAGCTGAAACTGTATTATACAGAAAGACTCTTTTAGACATAGACTTCCTGCCTTAGGTATACAAAGGACACACAAAGGCTCTGTATTGCAAGGGCAGTTCCCCTAAATACAGCTGTGTAGAAGATGTAGCTCTATGTAGAAAAGAGTCTCATTGCAGAGAAGAGAAGGCTCCAGGGAGACTTTATTGTAGCCTTTCAGTACTTCAAGGGGTCTTACAAGAAAGATGAGGACAGACTTTTGAGCAGGCTGTTGCGATAGGACAAGGGGCAATGGTTTTACACTAAAAGAGGGCAGATTTAGACTAGATAGAAGGAAGATATTTTTCACAAATGAGGGTGGTTAAAAATTGGCCCAGGTTGCTCAGGGAGGTGGTAGATGCCCCATCCCTGGAAACATTCTAGGTCAGGTTGGACGGGGCTCTGAGCAGCCTGATCTAACTGAAGATGTCCCTGCTCATGGCAGCAGGGTTGGACTAGATGGCCTTTAAAGGTCCCTTCCAACCCAAACCATTCTACAATTCTATGATCTTCATAGAATATGAAGAACTGCATGTTTCCCCTTGAGACAAGGGAGAGAGTGCTTGCTTCTGGTGGCAACACACTTCCTAACATGCGTTTTTGCAATAAAAATACGTTGCATATCAAGATCCTTTAAGACTGTCTTGCCTTCTCAATTAAAAAAAAAAAAGGAGAAATCAAGTATCATTAGTATCATTATACCTATATTCAGTCTCTTGGGAGACAGTCCAGAAGGAAGATTGTATCACTTCAGCCAGGTAATGAAATCTCTGTGAGCAGCCCCTTGCCTCTTTGACATCTTCTCTTAGATGTCCTGTCAGAGTCTCTGCCTCTGACATCTCTTTTAGATGTCTTTTGTAGTTGCTTTAAATGGAACATGGCCAAAACTGAAGTCCTCATCCTTCCCTATGTCCCCTTTATTGTTATCAACAGTGCTATTATCATCCCCGTCTCTCAGCAGTCGGCATGTTCACAGTTACAGTTCTGAATGTTTTACTTGCCAGAATTTGTCTGGTCGGATCAACAAGGTTTTTGTCGCTGCTCTAGAAGTAATTAGGAAGGACACAGGTTTCTCGGCAAGGGAGAGGCACACAAACAAATCTAGACCCATGTTAGGATCCGTGGAGGTTACTGCCTGAAGAGAGAAGATTTTTAGTAGGGCAGTAGAGCCCAACAGAGGGAAAGAAAGGAATGTTTCTCTCTGTGCTCTTAATTTGTACTGAAACTATTAATAGCCCAGGCTTTTCTAATTTCCTGTATTTTTCACAGCATGCTGTCTCTTTCTGCTTTTTCTTGCACCAGATTGAAATAAAGAGTTATTTGTTGTCTTTAGAAATGTCATTTGTCCTGTGTCACACTATTTGATTTCCTGGCACCTTTTGCTCGGCTCGATGGCTCACAGTGTGGATAATGTTGTGTCTCGACGACCCATCACATTGTAGTACGACACTGAAATTCTTTCAGGTACGCATGAGAGGGAGAACTGCTAAAAGAGTTCGATGTTGCATTCTCCCACCAAGAGCACTCTGTATTTCAGCCGATGATTTATTTAACATTTGACAGCCTCCAAAAAGAAGAGAGGGTTATCCGTACACATAAATGCATTCGGGAAGGGAGAGATTCAGCCTATATTGCAGTCAGGCCATCCACCAGCCATCCACCTCATTTGGCTGATTTCTGCTAGTATTTAAACAATTCCAAAAACAACCCTTACAGAAGACCTACTTTCAGTCTACTATGCCTTTGAATGTAGCTTTCAGGCTCCAGCATTCAGACAGGAATCAATTATTCTCTCTCTTTAGAGAAGATATCCCCCAGACTGGGATCCGCCGGACCCGGGACAGGCTAGATGCCACACTCTGAGCTACTGTGAAGTTTGCTGTGGGCTGGGGCTTGGGCCCGAGAGCTGGAGGGCTGGTGTCCGGGGAGCTGAAGCCTCGCAAGGCAGATGCCCAGTGAGTTATGGGTGCCCCGCTGCCAGGCAGTGCTGATGCACACGCTTTCTGGGTTACCCTAAAGCTTGTGTCCACCCAAGTCCTCTGGCAACTTGAATCTTGTCCTTGGTGATTACCTTTCTGCTTGTACTTTTGGCTGAACTCGAGTATCCTGTTTCTGTTATCTACACCAAGATCACTTGAAGCTCAGCTTCATCCTCTGATGTCCTATCCAGAGGGGCACGCACCGGTGTGGTATTTCCAGCTCACTAGTGCAAAATAAGGTTGTTTTCTGCTTTTTGAGAGCGAGGAGCGTCTAAATTAGCATCTCTGCTAAATTGCTACCTCTGCCATGGATTACCTCTGTGACCTTACTTTATTTTAATAATTTTGTCCAAAATATGTTCAAGTGGATGTTTCAGGTTTGTCGTCAGGAGCCCTGAATACTATGCTTAATATACTATAGGGCATCAGGAACGTTATTGAGAGACTAAATATTAGCTTGCTGTATCTTTCTTCCATATAACTCCTGTGCACTGATTTGTCAATTTTGGTCATTTTGCATGTTTCTGCTTTTGAGTGTCTTGTGAGTAATATGGGTTTAAATACCAAAACCAAATATGAATACAGCAAAATTTTTAAATGTTGAATAGCTGAATAAATAGCAGCCAAATTTCATTGCTGATATATACACTGTTTTCAAGAAACAAAGTATGAATTCAAATATGAAAGTATGAAATATTTCTTTATCAACATTTATAATAAAATATGGTACTTAATTTCTGATTGTTTTGATTTTGATTAGAAATGCTAATTCAAATAAATTCAAGCTGAGAAACCATTTTTGAAAACTTGCAGTTGAAAAGAGATCTGCAACCATCGCTGAATAGGATGTGGAAGAATTAATGAGATCCTTCTTAAAGCGTGTTGAAAATGAAAAGCTGAATATAGCATTGCCAAGTGTTAGCACTATTCTTTAAAAACATGCAATACAATATTCACTAAGTTTTGATCATATTTTTTACAAATGGGGGTATTCTGATCTTTTTTATAAACTGATTTTATTATACGGGCATTTTACAATAGTAAAAAATCATATAATAATATGATTTGTCTTGCTAGGAAAATACTCTCCTTTTCTCATCCTCAGATTAGACTGAGACTTAGTTTAGGAGATTAACTTTGAGATTTTGCGGGTTATCCAGGCTATCCAGGATAACTCTCCTCACAGTTTACAAGAACAAGTGACATATGTAGTGTTTGCTCTGTGAAGTTTGAGAAGGCTATTGTCAAACTCTGAACAAAATTCTGAACTGCTGCTTTATAATAACTTTTTAATACAGTATCGGAAAGATGCAAAAGATCTGCCTGGAGACTGGCATTTAGCTATTGTGCTCTTTTAAATTAAGTGACAGCCCGTACAGGCGTTCCAGGGCTAGGTGTAGAATCCTGTTATTTAAACATTGTCAAGGCATGGGTTTAATTAACTCTAATTCAGTGTAGTTTCCCCATCCTTGCATACTCTTTCTGTCTTTCTTTCACGCCCTCTCTGTCTTTTTCTTTCTGCTGGCCTTGAAAGGCGTCGGAGCGCCTGTCAGGGTTACAGTGTGGTTTCAAATGCCTTCGTGCCCGTTGCTGGGTGGAAAGAAAATTACGTCCTGGCAGAGCAGCAACGAAGCATCTCATTGTCAGCCGGGAGATTCGGGTTGCAGGGTAGAGCTGGAGGGACGAGTGCCAGCCTGGCTGCGGCTCTTAATGTTTCAGATGATGTATGCGTGGTTTCTAAGGCAAACGCAGCCGCGCTGCTTCTCTGATCAAAGTCGCGGAGGGTGCGTTTGGGTTTCCAGAGCCAAAGTGAACACGTCGTTTGTCTCCTTCACTGCCAAATGGGGCGGTGGATGTTGCCTCGTGCCTGTCCGCAGAACGTCGCAGGAAGGGCTGTTGTGCCAGCAGTCGGGGGTTCTGGGATAGCAGCGCGCTGAGCATCGCAGCCCGACCGCGGCTGAGGGTGCGACCGGCGATGAGTAGCGGCCTCCTAAAAAAATCAGCCAGCGGCATGTGACAGGGGATGGTGAAGCCATCAAGCAGTGGGGTGGCATGAACACATAAAGAGATCAAAGTCTAAAGTTGCCCTTCATTGGGTGCCCATGCAATTTATTATTTTTTGGCAGAAGTAGTTCAGATTAAAGACAAGCTTTCCTGAATTCTTGTAAATAACTAAATTGCCTCCTATGCATATCTAGAGCTCTTTCTCCTCTCTTTGATATGCCACTGTGGTTCCTCAGTCTCTATGGATATATGAATTATTACTCTCTTTCTTCAAGGTGATTTTGGATGGCAAATATTCCTGGACTCTGAATGGCAATTTTGTAATGGAAGTTGCACTAGAATAGGCCAGGAACAAAACAGCACCAATTAAGGTTTGCTTTTGTGTAGCTACTATTCAAAAGCAGTCATCCAGCCTTTGCATTGTAACAGTTTTCCACCTCAGTTATGCCCAGACCAACAGCCTGGTTCTCAAAACTAAACCCTAAACTTCCTTCCTGTTCAAATTCCCCTTTCCCTCTTTGCATTCAGTTCACATGCTTTTTCTTTCAGAGCTTTCAGATCTTTTATGGCTTCAGAAACCTCTTCAATTCCTCCCAGTGACTTCCCAAACAGTGAAAAAAGTCACGTGCTGATTTTCCCCAGACCAGGAAAACTCTTTTTGGCCTAATCAGCTGCCAGCATATGCATGGTGTCCTTCATGCCAGTGGCCCCAGTGCCGGGTGCTCCCCATCCACCAGGAGCGATGAGGGCAGCCCTCAGCAGTCTCTGCCTTTCAGTGGATGAGAGTCAACCCAGCTGGATCAAAGGAGTTGAAAAATGTGGATGGCTAATCAAAGCTAATCAGCTAGCCTTCCTTTGTACTTTATAATAGAGAGAGATGGACAACCCTGGGGGAAACCCAGCTGTGCTGAAACAGATGCCCAAGGAAGCGAGAAGACTCCTCCTCTGGACATGCCTGTCTCTGTCTGCGGAAGGAGCCTGGATAACGAAGATAAGGCTAAATGCCTTTTACACGGCTAAATGTAGATTTGATTAATTTCAGCCCAGAAAGTGTACCCTGTGTAAAAGTATGCAAGTATGTTTATCACAATTCAATTTTAATAAGCGGTATTTTGAGGAGTGTTCTCCTATCCTCTGCCTGAAGGACCGGCGAGTGCAAGGAAAGCAATCGCATCCTCAGCCGTCTGCTGCAATGCTAACAGAGGTGTACTGAAACAACTGTCAAAGCTGACACATCAAAGATCTTTCTAGCATTTCCCAGCCTTGAGAAAAAGCAACCCGCTCAGATGTTTTCCTTAAATATTTTGTAGATTTTCCAGGAATGCAAAAAAAAAGAGTAAAGATTTTAATAAATGTAGCTTAGGTGTTTTTCTGTCACTCAAGGACAGCTGTGATTCTTCTTATTAAAAACATTGATCTGTTTGTGATACCGTTAATACTGGGAAATAAGACTGAGTTAACAGTATATATTGCCAGTGCATGTATATACTATACGTGAAGTTATGAATTTGAAACCAGGTATACAAAATAAATACTTCAACTTGAAATTGATAAAAGAGCAAGAGTTGTGTTACTTTCCAGTCTAGTAGAAATGAATAGGCATGTACTGTACATTGTTCTCCTTTGCTGGTTTTTAAAGCATGAAAAGCAATTTAAAGCATAGTCTTGCTTTAATGCCATTTAGATTCCTCCCACAGTAATGTCAGCGCCTTTCGTGTGTGTCTGAGTGTCTACATAACATGTTTCTCAAAAAGAAAATTTGTTCAGTTCTGGTTAAAAAAGTTTTGTTGTGTTACCACTATTCATGCAAACTCGGTATTTTCTGTAGGTCCATGAAAAAAGTGCATTAAAGGTTGATTGCTGAAGTTTCCACCAACCCATCAGAGCCAATGGCTTGGGAGATGCCTCATGCTTTGCTTTAGATGCCAGAAGGGTGATTTAGAGCAGTTTGAGTTAAAGGAGACTTAAGTTGATGGGGCAAGCCATGCTGTGCTGTGCCAGGAGGACTTTGTTGTCACAGGCCCAAGTGCAGGCTACTTACATGTGTGAGCCATTGGGACAGCTGGAAGTCTTTCCTAAAAGGAAGATCAGTAAGCTTAATTAAGCACAGCACCATCAGACCAGCCTGCATTTGGTCCTGAGCTAGTGATGCCCACACATCACCACGCTGTGTTGTGCTGTTTTGCCGTAGTGCCCTGGGTCCTTTTGAAATCCAGCACTGCTACCCTGCACTCTCTTTTGTGGTCTGGAGGTACCTGATGACGTGGTGTAGGCGCGAGATTTGGGGCTGGGTACATCAGGAGCATCACATCATTCAGAATATGAACCGTATCCATCTATGAGGAGGTGAGGGGGCAGTTTGCTTTGTGAACTTAGTGCTTTGATTAATCTATTCAAATATTAACATGGCTGGTGACTAGACCAAAATATCCCCTGGATATATAAATATTCATATACTAACATCTGCCACAGCTGCATTGTTATAATTCTGTTTTCATGGGAGGAAAAAAGTTTCTTTGAGGAAGGTCCAATGTAGCAGAGGGTTTCTCCCTTCATACCGATCCCTTAGGAAGCTGTGTAACTTTTTAAAATCTTTTATACTTTCGTTATTTTAGAGTTAGCCTGGTCTATGAGGATTTAACTCCAACGTAACAGCTATTAATGTTCCTGGATCACTTTTAGTATGTGCATATGAGGTACTATGTGTTTTTCACAATAAAAAGAACCTCTTTGATCATTTGCAGGCTGGTTTCTGCCACTGGCACAGTCCTGAAAGAACGCTGCTTTGCACAGTTCGGTTTTCATTATGGTCTTGACTTCTACCTTTGACACCTAAGAACATGCCTTCCATTTTCTGTGGCTTGGCACAGTCCTGTGAAACTCCAGGTCCTTTCTTTTTCTTTTTCTTTTTCCTTTTGTTTTCTTGCTTTACAATCTTACTTTATTTATGGTTATCCTGCTCCAAGATGTCTTTTCACTAGGTTTACTCCTAGCCTCACTCTTCTGAATTTTGCCTATAAGTCTAATTGGCCCTCTTCCATGAAAAAAAAAGAAAATAACCCAAAAATATAATCAGCAGCCTTGTTTGTCAGTAGATTCCATACAAATCTACAGCAGCTGTCTTGTTACATCAAAAAAAAGTATGACTTTTAAGTTCAACATACTGGAAATCTTTGTGGCTTTCTAAATTTTGGCATAGGGAAGACATTGTTTTAGTTCACCACCAAACGTGTGAGTGTACAGCAACTATAGTCTCTTTCTGCTTTCAAAAAGGACTTGAAAAGGATTGTTTATCAAGTAGAGTCAGAGACTTATTGAATGTCTTTTTCCCTTCTAGAAGCTCTATTTGATACTCTGCAGTTGTTTTTAGAGAGTTGTATTAATTTTTCTTACTTACAGATTGAATACTAAAGACCGTGAAAGAACTGGTTTGGGCTACTTTTTGGATCCATCAGCTACAGAGGAAAAAAACGTAAGAATAGCTAGAGCTCACACTTCCAGTTCTGAACTCTTGACTTCTTTTGCTTAAACCAGTATTAAAGATTGGTGTTAAAATGTTGTAAAATTTGTGTGATGAAGACAAGAATTGTATAGTCCCCTACAAAAGGGGATGTGAAGTTTTCATCACAGACTATTCCCTGCAGAACAAGCAGAGATTTAAAGCTCTGATGAATGGCTATTTTACAGAGTAGGTACTTTCCTTCCTGCTTTATCTTTTTAACCTTTGACATTACTTAGATTAGTCAAAAGCAGTTTGACCCTATTATTTCAGGAGAAAATATTGTTTTTCTTTATGACAAATTATAGATAGGTTAAATTTTCAAGAGCTGTTAAGTCCCAGGCTCAAAAGTTACTTGGGCATTTTGCAAAATTTAATCTAAATCTTCTGGGTTTTTTTCATTTCTTAGAGTTCTTGCAGATAAGGACCCAAGAGCTGATGCTTCATCTTCAGTTTTATTTTGCACTTACAGCATCATGTAGTTTTTTAGAAGAGTTGCAGCCTACCCAAATTACACTTCAGTCTAGCAATTTTATGTCCTTAGGAATGCACCAAAGTGTCTTAATCACATTCTTCAATGATATATTACTACCTTTACAAAAATACTGCTAGGAGAAAATCACAAGCGTACAAGAGGGAGTTGAAAAATAAAGATGTAACAGCTAAAGGAAAAAAGGAAAACTAAACAAAACCCAAGACATAAATTAAACTGACTAGAAAATTAACATCGAAATGTGTCAGGAAGTCAAAAAACAATGTTCCTTTGATAATATTGCAAGTGTGTCTGTATATCTGTGTTTATTTTACAGACGTGTTGGTTAGAAAAGGTAAACATTTACTGTCACCTAAAAGGGCTTTGCATCAGTTTAACTCTACTAGTTACTGCACGACATAAGTGTGTTAAAGCAACCTCTGATTATAGATAAATAGCTGTCGCCTGATGTAGTATTGACAGTGTCTTCACTGAAATAAATTGTCCTTGAAACTATTTTTTGCTTTAAGACACCATTTCAATTAGAGTGTTTTCCAAATCACACTAATTAGAAAAGTCATTTAACCGTCATTAACAAGGTACATATTTCTAGAATTTGTTATGAGAGATGATGTTGCTTCAGAATGTATTTTATATTTGCTATCCAGTTTAATAAAATTTAAATAACAAGTAGATATGATAGTTCATTAACATGTAAAATGGTCAAATACTGTATTTTCCTTTTATAATGTCATACTTTTAATTACACTGTTGCTACTTAGTACCAGAGAAACATCTTATTTTCTAGGTCAATGTTTCCTATTTGTGTTATGATTAAAACAGTTTGACGTTTTGAATAAAAATATACTAATTTGTTGTATTAATTAAAAATAATGACCTAGAAAAATGCTTCTAAACTACCCTAAAAACGTCAGCATAGTGAGACATGACAGTTGTGCCATATTGTCACGATTAATGACATTTTATTAAGCCACGTAAAAATGTACATACAAACGAAAAATTAAAATTAAGAACAATTTTCATTTTTAAAACACTGCACGTGAAATCTTCAGTCCACAGAAAGGGTCACACATACTTGGGAAGACAAAACCAACTTTTGAAATATTGACATTTCCTGTGAAATGTAAAGGGCAGCTTTTGCACAGGTAGATATTTGTTCTTTTTAAATACATGTTAGCCTCCTGCTGCCGGCGTGGGGAGAGGGCAAGTACGCAAGAGGTGAAATCCCAAAGCCTTTGAAGCTTAGCCATAGATTTTTAATGAGTTTGTTCCCAGGGTTGTTAATTTGTACATATAAACTGCTAATACCATATAGTTAATTAAAAGTACCACAATTTTCATAAATATGTATATGATATATGAAAATTAATGGTCTAGAGAAATAAGAAATAATAAATCGAATTATAATAATTATCTCTCCTGAAACCAGTTCAGACACACAGCTCACACTAGTTAGAGACACCAGGTTCTACTTGGTGTCATAGGGCAATACATCAAGGAAGACAAAGTAAACAATCACTGAAGAATGCAAAATAAAAACTAAAAAGACCACAGACAATAAACAGTAGCTATTTCCTTCCCAGTTCTGTCTGTTCTTTTTTGGAGATCTCATCACTGAATTTAAGGCTGCAGGAAACCATTTGCCCTTTGAGAGGACCTCAAAAGCAGCCCTCTTTTCCAAATTAGTAGTAAGCCCTGTTTTAGTGTGGCACAGGTGAGTAAAATAGCTTATGGATGGCTATCTATTTGCATTTTAAATTTGGCACCCTAGATTATATTCTAGTTTAAGCCCAAGAAGTGAATCAATGGGAATACTAATGTGACCTCCCCTAAGTCCCTTGTACCAAAGAAAGTTTCTACATCATCTGCGTCAGTGGATTTCTGATTTTCATTGTGAGACAGACAGATCTATTCCCATCAAGAATCTTCTATCTAAATTAGATCCCATTATTTCCAGTTTACCTAAAGCTGTAGCACATCCCCTCTCCGGAACTGCATGATTTCAATAACGTCTTTCAAAGATACCTGTCAGCCCTCGACATTTCTTACATTTCACTGTCTTTAACACTCAGATTCAAAGCTGGAAACAAATAATGTTTTACGCTGTATATGGCTTTTCAGAACAGTGCAAGTGGCTTCATGGACCCCTGTCATCCTGCAGACTACCACTGGGGAGCTGTTGGTCTAGCTATCTCGGTCCTTAGCAAGAGAAGCTGCTGGTATCTTAAATTAAAATAGATCTTTGATTTCCCGCTAAGACCTCTAGAAAAGAAATTTACTTCAATTCTTTCCTAAAACTTTACAACTTTGTCTTCCCGGTGCAAGCTGGAGCCCTGGTGAGGCTGTCATTTGAACTGAAGCTGTATCGCCGTCTCTTTTGTTCTCTCCTCGCCTCAGATGCCTGCTTGCTGCCTGCTGGCTTGCAGGAGCGAGCGCGATGACTTGTGGTGACAGCTGTAAAGTTGCGGATGGGAGCGGAGAGAGGAAGAAAGCCCTTGTTCGGTTAGGAGGGGGTTTATATCTCTCTGTTTCCATAACTACACAGAAGGAGAAAAACATGCTTCTTTCATGCTTGTCTAGATTCAAAATTGCCTGTTGTCATCCTTTCATAGGTTCAGCACCTTTGCGGGTTGGTCTTAGTAGCATTTTCGGATTATGAAATGATTGTGAAATTTGTATATTGCCTTCACAGTTGAAATTTTGACTTAATCACCGTGTTTTCTGAGGCGTCCCTTTGTTTTCATTTGTATTTGAAATGTTTTAGCCAAGTCTTATCAACCATCTTCATTATGTGAAAGCCATTCAGCTCTCAAAATAGTCTTTATAAGCTTGCTTAATTCTTAGAGAGCCCATAAATTTTAATACTCATTAAAGAAATCTTTGTCCTTTAATCTCAACAGACTTCTTAAAAGTGTCTTTTTTTTTATTCTGAGTTTGGTAAGGCAGCTGCTTAAACACTTCCTGATAACTTGTTCTTCTATGAATACAAACAACGTTTGCAGTTAAGTGGTTTCTTACATTATCAACCGGTCACAACTCATATTCTCTTGCCCTCCTATAAAAACTCACTATTCAGGCAACACGGATACTAGGAAGTGACTTTACTAGGATTTATACAAAAATACTTAATATTAACAACAATGCCTTCCAAAAAGTTTGTTTAAAAGTAAAGATTTAAAAATCAAGGTTTACCCTGTTAAGGGGAAACATGAGTTAGGCAGAAGTGAGGAAGACTTTTTACAAAACATATCCTAAACAGCTACAACACTGTTAGACTTTGAAAACTTTACAGTGTTTATAAAAGAAGAAAATAATTCAATTATAAAGTCTTTCACATCTTTAGGACAGGTAGAATCTAGAGATTTGAAAATGTTACAGCTAGGGAAACGTTCAAATGAAATCTGACACAAATTACGGCTTTTTGAACATATGATACCAGGTTCCTAAAGCTCATGGTGCACGAAAAATAGCTTATAATTTTTTCCAAACCCGTAGTCATTTATGATTCTTAGGTAAGTTAACAGCCTTATATTTAACTATTATAATTAATTCTGTAACTGTGAGTGGACACGAGTGCAGCCACCGACACATGCTGAAGCTACCGAGCCGGGAAGCAGTTGTTGCAGCAGAGTTGCTGGCCTGCAGACTACCTCGAAGGAGGGCCTAGAGTTTGCTGGCACCATTGTCATTTTTTTATTATCCAATATTTGATTACACTTGTCTGTTCTGAGATTGTAATGAATTCCTGGGACTCATTGTGGAGACACGGTCTGTACCAAAAGAACAGTTCTCTGTGTCCACTGGATGTCGGCTGGGCCAAGAGATGCTTTCACATGCATTTAACCCAGTGTGTAACATATACCCGGTACTAAGCCATCCACTGAGTATATAGGCCTAAATACTTAGATTTAGTGCTTTATTATTTATAGATGATGTAAAATATCTTCTGAAAGGGTGGGATTTCAATGCCAAAGATTTGAGCTGGTTTTATTTGCTTTCATTAGGCATCATATACTGTGGTATACGGACGCTAGAAAAGATGTGCGCTACCGCTGGACAGTGAAGGTGGATTTATATCCCTGAATCGTGTTGGTTACACTTATGTACATTTTAAGAAAAAAACTAAGTCCTGCCCATGTTGCAACAGGGCAGCACTGCCTTTGTTTGCAACAGGCAGAGGACACCCCCCTCTCCTTACTAATTAATGTATTTTTAAATGCTTTAAAGTCTTTGATTGTCAGGTGTCACACCTTACAGATTTGGGAGTTTTTTTACCCTAATAGATGAAATTTGTGTTGGATCCATCAACGATTTATTTGCAGAAACCTGTCTTGTCTTATTTTCCTATTTGGGAAAGCGAGCGTTTTGTTCGCAGGCTGTACGTATGCACTCGCACGTGACCGGACGCTGTTTAAGACACGATTCGCAGCTTTTGTTCTTACACCACCAAAACTGGTCAGCTTTCGGCTACTGCTGACATGCCGGCGAGCCCGTTGATTACACTATCGGTTTCACAGATGGGTGCTTCTTGTTCAAAGCCTTCAAAACTAGGAAACGTTTAGCTAATGCCTTGTACTACATGAAGAGATCAAAAAGGTCTAAAAGCTATCTGCTAGTCTTCTGCTACAAGCAATTAGGATAATACTGAATCCATCCCAGATCACGTAGTAATAAATATTTTAGCCTTCCCTTAAGTGTGTATTGATATTCTGGGCAGCCTGCTGGTAAATAAAACAATCAGAACTAAATTTCTCTTTGAACCTGGGCTATTCTGCGTTTCCAGTGCTTACAGATTTTTTTTTTCCCTCGTCTTCCTGCCTGTCTCTCTCTCTCATTCTGTCTCCAGAGAAAATTATTGTCTGCCTGGAAATCAAGTTACAGTGCTAACTGCAATAGTGGCATGTTCTATATGGAACGAGGGACCAGGCTGGCAATTTGCTAGGATCCCCTGGGGTTTGTTTGCCTTGGCCAATATAGAAGAGGCTGCAGCCAACTTTATATTTAATCAGGGGTGAATTCTGGAAAAAAAAAAAACCAAAACAGCAGATCCTTATATCGGAAGCTGCATCTTTATCTCAACATGTCAGTGGGTATTTTTATGCTGGATTCTTCAGTCTTGCTGCTTGTCCTTGCATGGATCACAGCCTGTGTTGGAAAACTAAAGAGATCAGATTGTCTCCATGTTTTTCTCATTCTTTCTGTGCATCCATATATGTAATGTAAATGCAGTTCATTTTCAAAGACAATCACGTATGCTCACTGTGCATTTGTAACCCTGTATGATCATAAATTAGCAGGCATGGATACCATAGAAGACTTTACCTTATAAATCAAAGCAGCAAAGTCATTCTAGCCCCCAAACTCCCTTTTTTATTATTTTTATGCATAACTGTGATCCCAAAATCTCTCCAAAGTTGCATTTAAAGTAGAATTTCTAGAAATTAGGGGTGTGGTTAATCTCTGAATATAGTCAGAAAGTATATTGAAACATTTCTACGGCCTAACATAGGGAAATATCAACTCTGTAATGTGTAAAGGCATCCTGGGGGTACCTCCTAATGTCAGTTCTAGTGATGATAATAGACTGCAAATTGGTTTCAAAACACGATACTGTGATTTCCCTGAGTTTTTAATATATTTAGAAAAGCTCCATTTACACATAGAGCTGTAGTTATCTTCCTCAAGTGAGTAATCACTGCAGCTGACTTTGTCGACCCTTTCTCATCATAACAAGGTGAGAAGAATTTGTCTATGTGAACAATGAAAAATTATTTAGGGAAATGGGGCATGTCATTGCCAGCAATCCTTTGAGTAGAATTATCATATACAGCCACATATGTGTTGTTTAGTATGGGAATCAAAAATATTTCCCACTCTCCAGCATCTGTTACTGTTTTCTTTAGCAGCACAGGTGTATAACAGTGTCAACAAGACTAAGATCTAGACAGGTTGGTCTGCACTACAAAGTCCTACTGCCATAGCTGTATCAGCTTGGAGTATGACAACTTGACACCTTGGATTTCACATTGCTGTGCTGACAAAAGCCAGCAGAAGATGACTCTCGTTGCCTTTTGTTCAGAGGTTGATGTAGCTGTGCCAGCAGCGATACTTCTCCAACAGCGTATGTTCCATCTTCACTAGGGTGTATAGCTGGGTAGCACAGACTCAGTAGGGCACAGCCTCATGGTTCCTGTAGCCACTATTGGGCTCAGTTCATTTTATCTGGCTTAAGGGCTTATGAAAGCAAAATATTCAGGAGATGGCCACGAACAGTCGAACATTTTCAGATGCCTTTGCAGCAGGATGGCATCCTGTGGAAACTCCGTAATCAATACAGACTGGGAGAGGACGGCTGGACACAACAATATCATACAGACTGTATTTTGCACCTCCAACCCAAGCCACTAGCAGCCGCAAGCACTAAATGGTACAGAGCAAGAATATTCATTCATCTGCCTCCCCCATCTCACCGATAAAAGATCTTTGTATAGGCGAGTCCCAGCTTTGTTACGCCCCTTTCTCCTTCTGCTCTCAACAAAGAAGTTCAAATGGAATTGAGATCCAATAGGAAAAAAAGGTGAAAGCGTTTATCTGCAACAGATTAATTGTCACCTTCTGTGCAAAAAAAAAAAAAAAAAAATAGAGAATCTGATCTCAACTAATTATCTGAGCTCCCTTGGTAATCCTTGGGGAGGGACAGTGCATCCTACCTGGCTGAGCATGCAGAAGGGGCTGGGTTGTGCATGAGACATGCTTCTGTCTCTATTTGACTGCAGAGGCAGTCCAGATAACTGTAGCTGTAGCTGATAGTGTATTCATTTGTCAACTGGGAAATAACTAACCCCTGGCCTGATAATCATGGGAGACCCGAAGGGATGATGTTCAGTGGTAGCTGGTCTGTAGTGTCAAGATGCCCAGGGGAGTGGAGAACAGCATCAGCCACTGCAGCTCCAAGTGTGCCTGCTTAACTCCATCAGACTGGCCCAACGAGGCAACTAGGCATTTAGTTGTTGCCTCTTTATGCAGCTGCTTCAAGCTACGTATCAACAGCGTGAGGGTAGACGGGGCAGTTTATTATGGCACCCTCCAGGTTTTGGGGTTCTCTGTCTGTAGGCGTTGTGTTGAGGAGAAAGAGAGACTTGTCAAAATTGGCAAAAAATCATGAGTTCTTGTGTGGTTCAATAGGATGGGTTCACCACGGTACACACTTTCCCGTCACTCGTAACTCCTATTGGACTGCTAGCTCTTTTGCTTCATAATTTCATTTCTTGTAGCTACACACGCTCTACCACTGTCTATGAAAATGAGCAAGTGTAGGCAGTGCTGGCACTTAATGGTTAAAATGTTCGTTTTACACAACTAGAGCATAACCTTGGGAATTAATCTCCTTACTTATTAAGGAAAGAAAGTAATTGGATTTTCGTTCTGGTAACTTTTCTTGGCTTCCCCACATTTTCTGTCCCAATCATGAATGCATGGGGCTGTCTGGGCAAGCACTGGTCTCTTGCATGTTTTTCACAAGAATAATAAGTGATGTTTCATCAATTACCCTTTGCAGTTTTATAATGAGTTAGTTTTTCCAAGCAAATTTAAAAAAATATTGTTTGTAAAACGTGTTCTTCAATATTTCACACCTCATTATATTTTAGCTCTGGCTGCCCCCTTTTAAAGCCTTATCTACTAGAATTTAAGTAAAGAGTTCTGCATTAAAAGTGGAAAGAAGCCTGAGAGCTTCCATTTTGCCACAGGAATGTGCTTAGAGAGGATCTTTGACTGGGTATCCAGCCTCCACTGTGCTTAAAATACAGAATAAATAAACTTGTTCACTTAATAACTAAATAAGTTCCTTGTTCATTTTTGTTTCTGATCATAATTTTTAAAAAAGATTCACTACATAACTTCTGTTCCCTTTACTTGATCTACACAATTACACAGTTGTTCTTGGTCCTACATTTGATCCAATGCTTATGGGCTCTTCAGTTTAATGTAATTTGTAATTTGTCCATTAATTAAGAGGGAGAAAATGTAGTGTGATGGGTGGAGCTGGAGGACCAGGAATCATGGCTTCTGAGTTCTTCCTGGCTCTGTTCCTGACCTGAGGAAAGTCACTTAACACCTTCTGCCCCATATTGTCTCTGGGACTCTCAGTATAATTATGTTTAAATGCCCCCAAGCAGAGAGATGAAGGCTGATAATGGCAAAATAGAAAGTGCTTCCTTTCACAAGCTCTGTAGAGATGTTCAGTTGCAGGTTTCAGGTCAAGTCCCCTTTAGGTTCTACTGCTATGTGGCTTGTAACTGCAGAGGTATCTATTGTGTACTTCTTCATGAAGAAAACGTTAAGCAGTCTTTGACTGAGAATGATTTAGCATCGGTAGTGATGAAGAAGACAGAAAGGACTGGCTTGGCTTCTGCAATCCCAACGCCTGTGTGCACCTGGGGCAGGTAGGAAAATCCCTTGCGCTATGGATGCGAGTGCATTTGCTGTGATTCACTGAGGACAGGGATCATGAGTGTCCACCCTGCTGAAACTTTGAACTTTAATTGTTGTTGCACTTCTTTTTTACCTGGATCTCTTTAAAAAAAGGTTGAATGAGAAAAAAAAGCAAAGAAAGAAAAAACCCTCTGTACGAACAAAGAAACCAGAGGAGTAAATAACCACTAGGAAATTCCCAGCACATCCCTTTCTGAAAGTTTCAGGAAGTTCCATTTGTTGGAGGAAATGCTGAAAATTAGGAGGAGCCCAGAAGAGGGACTAGCAGGAGACAGCGGAGATCATTTTTCACTGCCAGGACTGCACTGTGTTGTCTCTCCTTTTACAACTCATCGGCAGTCATTATTACCCGGTGAAAAAATTTGTTTTGCAACTCATCCTGAGTCCTCATAAATCATTAATGCCTGGCTAAGCACAGTGTGAGCATTACAAATACTCCGAGAGTGAGGGCCCGTTCTGATATAACCTTGTGTCCAATACTAATGCCTGCTAGTTATTCAGTAATACAAAGGGGCCTCAGCAAGGAAGATCGATGAATCGATGCAGTCTCCTGGCTTCCTTCTCCTCTCCACCTGCCTCTTCTCTTTCTAGTTCAGAAACTGAGCTACAAAAAATACAGGACTGTTCGTATTCATCTCTCTGTGGAGAGCACTGTAACAAGTCAGGGGGACAAGGAGGGAATTCTGGCCTCAGACTTTCTATAGAAAAACAGAGCTTCAGTTTCTGATTGGGGCTTGTTCTGATTTCTGGTTTTGTATGAGCCAGGTTGCACCACTGCTGCAGACACGTGTTTTCTGGCTTGCATCCTTTAATGAACACATACAGTATAAAGCACACCGAAGCGTGTAAAGAGCACAGATAGTAACTGTGTCCAGGAACTGCAGGACTGGATGTAATTAAAGGGTGCTCAGTAAAGTCCAAGTAATCAGCCCATTACCTGGGGGAGCCGTTTGGGGGCTGAGATGCTCAAACCAGCTTTCACAATATTGGAGATAGTACAGAGAGCACAGCATCTACAGGGGCAGTGGCTGAACTTTGTGTCTTGTTATTCAGCAGTCATCTCAACCATAGTCATGAGGTCACAGATGGTCTCTACTATCCTGCTTACCCTGAGCCCACCTCCAAAAACCCCCAGCCCGTTCCAAGTGCAACTAAACTCTGTTCCTCTCCTCTCCTGGAGTGCAGTATCTGTCAGTGTGGTTGCTAGTCACACAGTTGCACTCCTTGAGCACTAAGAATAACTGATCATGAGCTCTAAAAGGAGGAAATGGAATGAGGTGAGATGGAGATTGACCCCTTGTGTAAGTGTGGCTTAGTCTGGGTTGGAGCCCTTGTCTTGAAATGCTTCTGCAAGGAAGGTTGTAAAGGGCTGCCACAGATACTAGAGAAAAGGATTTTGAATAGGAACTTAGGAAAAGTGCAAATGGGGATGGTGGACAGTAGCTGGGCAAATTTGAAAAGGGGAATGACAGAAAACAAAAGTGAAATTAAGTAGGGGATAAGAGAGTATCAGAAAGTCTAGAGGAAAAAGTAACTGTCTTTAAGGCATGAAATGATAGAAAATTGGTCAGAGAAAAATGTAGTTGCTGTAAGTGAAAGTGGGAAAATGGACCAAGACAGAAAAAAAAAAGTCATTCATATGTGAAAAGGGACAGAAAAATTGTTTCCAAAAATATGCAGCTAAGAAAGCACCTGGTGCTGTTCCTGTGAAACCAGAGCCTTTAGTCACTTTGACCCTAAATCGGGTAGAACATCCCTGGTGTCCAAAGCATCTTTGGTCTTTAACTGAGGCCTGAAGCGTCCATGGTCAAGTCAGACTTTAGGCATCAAACCTCCAGCAAAAGGCTGGACTTCCCTGCAGAAGAGTGAACATTCAGTTCCCACTTTAAGTTTTGCTCAAAATGTATCATTGTACTTTAGCTCAGATGAATTTGTTAAAAATAGTCCCTGCTATAGCACCCACAGGACAGAGTGGTTTATTTTCCCCTATTACAGATCTGACACAAGCCTGCTGTTATTCCTGTGCCCTCTCTAATGATCTGCTTGCTCTCTGGAGAGCACTGACCCATTTCAGCACAGAATAATTAGCCTTTCAGACACTACTGTGTTTCCATTAAATAGACATAAATGTGCAAGGTGACATTTATTTACTTAGGCCTGAAAAATGTGCACCACAGATGTTGGGGCTTGGGACAACTTCAATTTCTTTTCATGTAACAGTTGTATATTTGCCTGTTTTCGTATTGTTTAACCACTAGTGCTTTGCTGAAACGATTCCTGTTGAGTTTCATTGAGGAAGCAGGAGAACACAGAGATTATTTGGATCTTCATTTCACCGTAAGGCCCTTTGGCGATGCGTTGGCAGCCCAGTGCCCGAGCCCAGCAGTGGCATCAAATGCAGTTATAGTTACACACTCTTCAGGTCCCTTTTACTTTCTGTAGGGAGGGACTCCATGTAAAGAACTGCTGTTGATTTACAGATCTGTCTGAAGAGGAATGTGTTCAAGGTGTTACACTGAGAAAATGAGAACCTTGACCTATTGCAAACATAAAATAAAACCAAAATCCTTTAGTATTTAAAATCAGCTCTTTTATCATCTTGATCACTGGTTTCTAAACCGCCAGGCTATCGCCCAGGTGGAGAGTATATTATTCACCTTGGTAACCACTTGGTCTGCAAAGTTGGAGGGAAGTCTTACCCTTAAAAGTCCCGCCAGTATATAAAACATGTAGGTTGCTTAGTAGTTCACATCCACACACGACGACGTGGCATGCTATTATTTCATTCTGTTAGTACCAATAGGCTTTATAAAAGGAGGCATCACGCAAGGTAGGTGCTTTATTGCAGGATGGAAACACTTTCATAGGTTATTTTAATCATTATGGTTCTTTCATGATGTGTGAAAGTTGATTGTTGCTGTAAATGAAGCCATTGAAGGCTAAAAAATAAAAATGCTGTGATGGTAAAAATCCTTGGAGTGCAAAAAATGGGAATTGCTATAAAAGGCAGTAATTTATTCTCTGCGTGAGATTATTTTTTATCATAAGGATGCTTTTAAGCTAATTCTGAAACATATACAATTGTAGTCTGTATAGCTGAGGTATATTGCAAGATGCATTGGTAATTTGGCTAATTTTTTATGCACTGTAATTTATATATTATTTAGAAGTATTATTTTATTCTGTTAACTGAGAGGCTTAACACATTTTTACTATGTTAAGAATAAGTTATTTTTGCAGGTTTTGTGGTTTTATTATTTTGACCCATATCCAGTTCATATTGCATCATAATACCATATTACTAATATTATTCTAGTATGTTCAAAACTTATTTGCATTGGATAGAAATTCATTAGCTCTTGATTTTTATTATAACAAATTATTTTAACTTTTCTGTGATAATGCATTCTCTGTGTTTCTGATTTGCTGATGCTGAAATATTTTGTTTTCGTTTTTAATCCTTCCAAATTTAGGATTGTTTTTCCTTTTTTTCTGTATATATATTTCAGTTGTTTAGACGTACTGGTTCCTGCTTTTTTCTTTTTCTTTTTTAAATATGTTATGTTCGTAACTTCTGACTGTCTATGTTGAGCCAATCTTACTGACAAAAATATCAGTTGTTTCCTGTTTCTCTACTTCTTTACAAAAAAAAAATGAAAAGTAAAAAGTAAAAATAAAAAACTCTTAATGGGAACCCTGGCACTGTCTGTCTTCTCTGTTCTGCAGAAATGTTGAAGGAGTTGAACCAGCAACGCAGAGCGAAAGAGTTTACAGACCTGAAAATTATTGTTGAAGGCAAAGAGTTTGAAGTCCACCAAAATGTTCTAGCTTCCTGCAGCTTGTATTTCAAGGACCTGATTAAAAGGTTTGCCTTCCTTCCAGCTGTGATCTGCTCTGTTCTTTTGTAGGGCGCATTTGTGTCGCTTTTTTTTCCTCCCCTCTCTTGCAGGTTTATGAAGATTGAATCTCCTGTCACAGAGCCAGTAGCCATTCTTTCCACCTCCTCTGAATGTATTTCCAAACTGAGACTCAGACCCATTTGTTACGCATCCGACTCGTATAGTGTAATTATTTCTGATCAGTAGAGGCTGGTTTTGGCCGAAGAAAGTGTTCCACCACTGAGAGATCTAAGATTTAACCTCAACTGCTAATGGTGATCCAGACCACAACTAAAAATTATTGCTGTCGATGTTTTCAAGGGACTCTGTCACATACGACAAAAGTCTGCCCTTCGGGCTACAATAAGCCATCAGCGTTCTGGTGAATGATGCTGAGACATCGTGCTAATAAAGCATTTTGAGTATCGTAATCCCTTCACCCTGAAATCTTTGTTACATGCTTTTGTGTGGCTTTTATGGGCAAAGGGATTGATATTTTTTATTATTTGGGGACTTCTAAAAGAAGAAAAGACAACTGATTAATTTCTCTAGAAAAGATTGGAAATAAGATGATTTTCTGGTCAAAATATAGCTCAGTCTGCATGTTAGACTAAGGGTAGTTTTTTTCTTACAAACTCTCTATCTTAGGGAAGGTACAATATGTACATTTTCCAAACATCATGTCTCCACCTTCGCATTTTCCCCCCTCTGTTTCTAGCTGATTGATTCTAAACAGTGCATGATAATCTTTTTTTTCCATTACATTGATTTTTCAATTTGTATGCTTCATATACTCGCATAGGAATAAATTGGTACTCTCGTATTATTAGTAAGTTAGAGTAGCAAGTAGGGAGAAAAAAAACATGAGGATAACTTTCATTTTTCTCTCAATCATCAGCAAATTAATGCAGCTGCTGATTTTGCCTTGCAGTATTTTCCTGAGCAGACTGAGCCTGGACTGTGCTAAAAAATGGGATTAAAGAACATTTTGCTTGCTTCAAATCCTGTATTTAAATTTTGCCAACTAACACAATAGTGACTGTATTTTATTTCAGGATGGCATATTGGCTGGTATCTCCTTTCAGTGTATCATGTCCTTTTGCACAGAGCTGGTTTTATAATTATGGATATATATTACATTTCTATGATATAACTGTGCTGGCTGCCTTATCAATTATTCATAAAAAATATGTTGGCCTAGGAAGCATGTCTTTTCCCCTCTGTAAATCTAATGATTGCTAGCTGTAGCTATGCCAGATCTCTCCTCTCCTTTCTTTTCTGTCTGCTCATTATCATTTGATTGTTAAGGCTACAATATGTGCTCTTTAGGGTGATAAGGAGTAGTCTATAAGGAAAGAAAATCTTAGAATCAACTTACAGAAAGCCAGTAACTGACTGGCTGAAGACTGTCCTTTGGATTTTGCTGCAAAGACATCTGCTTGTGTGCAGAAGTCACCAGACAGCATCTATTTCTAGAAGTATGCTGAGGAATGTTTCTGCTTTATTATTTAGTTATCAAATGGAGATATACTTTAGGCTGAACACTGATCTGATATGAAATAATTAAAAAAAAAAAAACAAAAAACTTTTTAAATGCTCTGAAAAGAGACAATGAAAGCAAAACCCTAGATTTCAGCATTTATTGTCGTTCAGCTGCTCACATAAGACTCAAATGTGTTACAAGAAAAAAATAGTCAAAGGTTTAGCCCACTTGCCAACCTCACCACTTTTTGCCTTCTTTCACATCATCATCAGCAATAAATATTCCAGAGGTTGATTTGTGTCCACAGTCAGGTCTCTCTGTCCCAGTTGTCTTCCATATATAACTTCAGTGGCACACATGTAACCTTGATGAAGGCTAATGCAGTTGCACAGGTGTATCCAAGGCAAAAATACATTTATTACTGATGATGATGCTTGAACGGGGGAAAATCCAGCTTGACATCTAGTTGGGTTTGCAAAACTGTCACGTGAGGAAAATAAATATTCACCTGTAAACTAAGCAAATGTGTCTTTGTGAGACAATAAACTCAGGCCTTTGGGGTGGAATTTCTAAAGACTTGCTTTTTAGAGGATACTTGCAGTTGAAACCCTAGTCCTTTTAGAAACCCCATGAAGTCAATGAAAGTCAAGGACTCAAGTTGCAAGAGGTACTCAGTATTTTGTAGGATCATGCCCTTAATAATACAAAATCGTTATAGTTCACAGAGTCAGTATGTTTATGAATACAACACAACGAGAATCCTCTCCTGTTAGCATCTTCTTTAAAATGGTAATTTAAGCTTTATGTGATTTTTATCTTTGTTTTATTATAGAAATCAAAACAAGAAATGGCAGTTTTTCTTGAAGAATAAAGGACATCTCTTTATGTTCCATATAATATAAAGGCCATTTCAATAAGTGCATGCTAGGGTGAAACTCTAATGCCATTCCAACTGACAGCACCAATAGGTCACCAGAAGCATCAATGAGATGTTCTATTCATGAAGGTGCTATGTGCATCTATATAAACATGCAGAAAAAGAACATCTTTCAGACTATTTACTTCAGCTGTTCTTTGCCACAGGCTAGTTATTGTTAACCTCATGTTCTGCCATTGATTCCACTGTGTGTTGGAGGCGGTATCTGATGATAGAATAGCAAGTAGTGTCTCAAAAGAATAAAAGTGAAATGTTCAAAAACAAATAAGATCAATTATCCCCTCCTCAAAAAAAAAAAGAATATAGACAAAAAGCACAATAGAACTAGAGTTATTGCCCATTTTGAGGAAGGCTATTTGATGAGAATTAGTCATAGCAGGGAAAAAAATGTGTTGGTTTTTTGCACTGTAGTGAAAAAATGATAAACAGGTTTGATTGACAAAAACAATTCTGAAGTTATTTATTATTTTTGAAACAAATCTGGTAATGAGAGCACACTTTAAGACACCCTTAGTTTCTCAGGAAGTAGTTAATCCTGCAACGTGCTGAGCATTCTGGTCCTCGTCCAGAAAAGTTCTTGTTCCATGTGAATTATCTTCTAATTATATGAGCATGGCCCTCTTGAGGTTGGGTAAATCCAGTCCAGCTTAGCCTAAGCTCAGCACCGTACCAAGCACTGTGCGGTTGGAACCAGGTTAACCAGTCCCCGTCAGGAGCTGCACAGCGCTCGAGCCTAAGCCAGGACTCGACTTTCATCTCCCTCCCAACAGCAGCTGACCATAAAAACCACTCAGTCCTTTTCAGTGAAATGGACTGATATCCTTTTCATCTGAAAAATCCTTTTCATCTGAAACGGATTAGGTGTATTAGGAACAGCAGGTATGAAATGTTCCTGACGTCTCTTCCACTTCACTGTGCCCACAAAGGGAGGAACTTGAGGTGCAGGGGGAGGATGAGGATGTGTGAGGGTGGGTGCATGCCCGAAGCTGGTCCTGGAGGAGGACGTATTGCAGTAACTTCAGGGGCTGTGGGGCTATCACTAGCAGTCTCAGGAACAATTTTATACAGCATTAAATATATTTGGGGATTGCTAGGTTTCCTCAAGTTCTTTTCATCAAATCCCCTTTAAAGTATACTCTTTTTTGTGGTGAATATTTGAGCCTACTTTATGACAGGTATGGAGTTGAGTACTTGGCCTCAGTGCTTGCTCCTTCAGGCATGGAGCGTACAGAGGAGTTGATATACTTTATCTGCGCTTAGGGAAATAGCGGTTAGTCAGCTTCTTCAAACTGTGACCCATGCAAGATTACTGCAGTATAGGACTGCAGGAGAAAATAGATGATAAATAGCAGCTGGAATAGGAGTCTGTCCTCTAAATACTGTCTTACCTATTTTGAATGCACCGCCAACCACAGTTGCTTCCAGTCTGCCTGACTTTGGTCTCTAATTTGCATCTATATTTTAGGTTCTTAAGAAATCAGTCTCCCCAAAGCAAGGGCCTAATTTATGGTACAGGCAATGAAGAGAAGCACCTTGAAGGCTTCTGGAAAGAGCCTTTTCTCCTAATTCAGATACCGATGTGCAGGCAGGTAGGAGATCCCTCTGGAGCAATGAGAGGTGTTTGTCTCTTGCTGTTAGTCAACCAACATTTAGGCCCAAGGTTGGCATCTAAGGCATTTAGTGTAACCTCGACTTCTAGACTGCTGCTGTAGCCTACAGAGAGGGAGACAGACCTCTCCAGGAGGCAAGTCCTCTCACCGTAGAATAGGTGTCTAAGACACAAGATGAAGGAGGAGGCCATCCCTCTTTACTATTAATAAAGAGAGAGCCAAGGTGATTTGCTTAGACTCTAAACTTATGATGGGTTTTATATTGCTTCCTTCAGGGGTCCAGCCTAAGCTGGTTATCTAGGCTTCCTCTGCAGTTGTCAGGGAAGACAGAAATGTCTATAGGGCTATTCATACCACCTTAGGATAAATAACATGAATTGCCTTCTAGAAGTGCTCATTTTTCATTGCCCATGGAGAAAGGCTAGTCACCCAGCTCTGATTAGACACCTGGTTCGTAGCTGCCTTAAAAGTACATGAATGATTCCTTATGAAACTAGTGTTTGTTTGAATGTCACATATATATATGTACACAGAAAGAAGGAAGTAGGTCAGGATCCATCAAAACCCCCATATCTAAAATGCCCCTCTCTCAGAGCACGGATTTTCTTATTTAAGCCAATCTTGTAGCTACAGCTCCTCGGTTTGGGCAGGGAGAGAAATGAGCTCTGTGTCTTTGTATCATCTGCCCTAGAAGAAAAGGTAGAAGATGTCTGTGTTCTGGAAGGAAGGAATGGAAAATCCCCTGAAGAGGCATCATTTTTTTCCAGCTGCATTTGGGATAGACAAATACAGCTGCTGGAAAAATGGAATGTCCGATATTTCCATAACAAAGAGAGTTTCACCGGAACATTTTAATTTGCTGCTTTCTTCTTCTTAATTCAACCCAAGGTGCTGGAATCTCTACCAAATATGACAATAATAGGAAACACTTGACATAAAAGTCTCTTCTTGGCCAAAATGCTGGCTTTTGTAAGAAGACTTCGGTTTTATTTCTCTGTGGTCAGTTACTAAAGACACACAGATCCTGTCCTATAGGCTTTATCTTTTCAAGATTTTATTTTAATGATGCTTTCTAACTTTGAAGTCATCCTGGCCACCTAATTCCACTAGCACAGAGCAGTATATCATATACACAAAGAGATTCGGTCACAAGAAGCAAGCATTTTTGATGGCGTGTAATCTGGCAACGCTGTGTTCATTCTTCTTGTCCTAAGGAGCAGAGCCAGTGACTTCATGGCCAAATTGCTCTTCCACGATACCTTCCCTCTTTCCGCAAGTGTTCAGATTTTTTTTTTTTTTTTTCCTAAAATAGGGCTGTATATACTCTCTGGGGGCTTGAAGGCAGGGCAGCAGAGTGGGAGAAGTAAAGCATTTAGAGTGAGAGGACCAAATTCCTTTTGCTTTACACCTACGCTGAAGACAGAGATGTCATTCTGCATTTTACACCATTGTGTGGAAAGGCAACATTTGGATGCAAGACAGAGAAACCTGCCGCTATCCATCTGAAACACTCTGACAAAACTGCAGAAGCATTTAGGTGTCTGGAAAACAGACTGTCTGGTTTGTGTTTACGTTGTAAAAAGCCCAAAATGAGAAATAGCAGATGAAAGAAAAATCTACTCTTAGTGACCCCTTCATGTTTTCCTCTTATTAAGAACCTTGCTTTTAACTCCGGGAGAGGAACAGGCAGCATTTCTACATCTGCATGCTTCAGCTCCATTGCAGGACAGAACAAATGTGGAAACAAATTATAACATTTCTTTGAAAACGGAGAAATAGGGAGTCAAAAATACAATGTTTGTTTCAGGTGCCAGGAAGGGTATATTGTGCCTAGACAGACAGTGCCAGAGGTTTCTGTTAAACCATTTAAAGGAGTCCATGAGAATGGGAGGTTGCACAGGAGTATAAAATACTCTTCACCCTTTGCTGCCAGGGTGCAGGCGTAAATGATGCTACGGACAACATTTTTCTCTTAAATGAGGGACTGATAATTGCTGTGGGTTGGGTGTAAAACCCTGGCATGGGAAACGGCTTTCTGCTCTCCGTGGCCCCTCTCCGGCAGCGCGCTTCCCTTGCTCTGCCTGGCCGAGCAGCCGCACTCCCGCCCGCCTGTCGGAGCTGCCTGCTGGGTTTCAAATTCTGCAGCTGCCAGGCCTTGGAAAACATGTTTTCATCACGCAAAAATGTATGGTCTTCTACATAAATGAACCGCAGCTTCCAAATATCCAGAGGGGTTGCTGGGCTGCCAGGCTAAGGAACAGCCACAAAACCCGTAGCAGGCGTCGCAGCCCAGCTATTTCCAGCCCGGCTATTTCCAGCCCGGCTACTTCCAGCCCAGCTATTTCCAGCCTAGCTATTTCCAGCCCGGTGAGCGTGGCCATGGACTGGGAGGGTGAGTGTCTTGGGCTGGATGCAGACTGCGAAAGGAGGGACAGACAGATGTGCCCTGCTCGGAAGAGAAACTGTGGTGAGGAGGACAGAAGGGCCTCGAGGTGCAGCGCAGAAATGAGCTTCTGCCTCGTAATGGCTGCAGCTTGCAGAGGCACCGAGCAGAATCACTTAACCTCTCGCTCCTCTCCCTCATTGACAGCATCTCTATTTACTGTAGTTTGGGCTTCTCGCTCACATAATTTCTAGACACAACTACAAATCCTGCAAATCTTACCCCAGGAATGACAGACTGACCACCTCCCTTGCTCTGGCTAGGCCTATTGCAAGCCATGCAGCTGTCATACAACCACCCGTAAGATCGTCGGGTGCCGGTGCAGGCGGCCTGCCTGTATTTACTTACATCCTGCAGCCGGGTCTGGGCTTGCCTGTGTTGAAATTCAGAGGCAAAAGGGAACAGTTATCTAACAAAGTGCAGTTCAATGGAAAAAACTTCCACGGCATAGAAACTGGAGCCATGTTCTTGAAAGCTGTCATTTTTGGGCCACTTCCAAGAGCAAGTCTCGCCCTAAAACAAGGGTAGTCAAATCTCTGACTCCAGCATGCTAGCAGGTAGCTCCAGGGATCAGCAGTTCACTTCCTTTCATTTAAATCATCAAAGATTAGCACCGCTGGATTGGGATAATGAATTTGAATTAATATGACCAGGTTATGATCATATCAGATAATGATCCCCCCTTTTTTCGTTTGCGTAGAGCTAAGTGTCAGTGACTTAAATACTCCAAGCAGTTCTGTGAGGTGGTGTGGGCAGGGATTGATGGGGTGAGAAGAGCTACCTGCCCTTTCCTGCATGTACTGTAGCCATAGGTGATGCAATATATTACCTTTCATTGATGTCCAAAGCACAGGCTGGCTCTACCTATACTGTAGAAAAGCACTAGAAACACCCTGTAGCTGAGTGAGAAAGAACCAGTGCCTGACAGAATTAATTCTAATTACTGAAATGCTGATTGGGATCTTTGGGCACTACCATAATCATAGTAGTAGTAATAAATAATAATTGTGGTTATCATTATTTTATTATTGTTTTCCCTCTAGACGTTGCAATGAAGAAAAAGCCTTGGATAGACTTACCTAGATAATTAGTTGTATAAATTTCACCACATTCCTAAGAAACGGATTTATTAGCTGCATAATGCTAGCTCCCTGCTAAGCTGGTTTTTGATAGTGTAATAAATATCATTAAAACAAATCAGATAGGAGCTGGTTAAGGGGGTGAGCTTTAAGTTTGATGAGAATAATTTTTGTAATTCATTGTATTTTTAATCTTCCGTCCCATATAATCCACCAAAACCTGCTTGCATCTTTTATTTACCTTTAACAAATAGTAGCTCTCACCCCGGGCTATTTTGCCACATATTTGCTGAATTAGGCTGACAGTGATGCTTGCAAGCAAGTTAGATCCCGTGCTGTTAATAAGCTGGCCCAGTTTTTTTTACTTCTCCACTAGTACCTTATGATTCAGTTTATTCTCAGTCCCTAGCAAAAGTCGAGGTCATGAAATGCTGTTCTTCCAAGGGCACTCGCTATTCACTTCTTCATTCACTTGCTACTCATTTAAGTCAGCGTCTTCAAACTCGTCATCTTCTTTCTTAAATCTCAGCAGGGAGGCATATTTGTGCCTCCGACTGTGATCCCCGACACTATAGCGTTACAGGCTGCCGTTGATCCCGCGCCTTTAGAAACCATCTTGACCGAGCAATTAGATGGTGTTCCGTCGGTGAATAGCGTTAAGGGTATATAGGAGACGTGGCGCTTTTGTTTGTTTTATTTTGTTCTGGTCATGCTGCCCATGAACAAAAGCATTTGCTGTTAATCCCGTTGCTTGTCTTGGTTTGTAATGATCATTTCTGTGATGGTGAATTAGCAGGAGCTGCTGGGGCATACCTGAGCTCACAGCCATTAATTTTCTTGACTTCTTTCTGATAGAGCAGGTGCAAACTGGCAGCGTTTGACCCTAATAAGTTACACTAGTCTTGCCAAATTTTGTTTGCCTGGAACAAGGAACATTATTTGTATGAACATCCTGGGTAAAAGTGAGCAAATGCATTTGTTGGTCAGGTAAATTTTCATGACAAATTTGCAAGCCTGTGTTTAAACAATGTAATTTATTTAATCTTGTGATTTTACTAGTTCTTTATCGTAATCATACAATAGCACCATTACAGTATATGTTTTCGTCTCTCACGAGACAGATGGATAGTGGCTGAGGCTCAAAGATAATATTTATCTACAAGATAGTATAACGAAGGCAGAGATTTGCAAGTTAATACATTTTGAGCTGATAAAGGAATTCCAAAGGAGAAGCAATGCTAGGGTGTAATTTATTTTTTTTTAAATCCTATTTAATAGAACATTCAGTGCCTTATGACATACATATTGCAATGATGTTGCTCTATAAATGTCCCTTCCTGTCATCATTTACATGATTGATTATCTTGCAGCTGCATAAACTTGAATAACTCAGTAAATAACCTGTTACCATGGTATGCACATGCATCTTGGGGTGTGTGTCGTGGAAATGTATGTTGGTATGTTTGGGCAGCTATGCTTTTATATCTCATGAGCATGTAATTACAATAAATCAAGGTCTTCGGTATGAAATACGACTTTCCATGTAGAGTGCCGTGTCTGTTCTGTTCGTAGCTGAAGGTTGGCTATAATAGAATGAAGTTTCTTTGTTGCTTCTCCCAAGAGAGATAGCCATGTGGGTTCTGAACCATTAATAACTCTGAAGATGATGAAAAGTCAAATAGTGGACAGTTAAGATGCAGCAACATTACACTCTCTTCCTTGCCTGGAGTTTCAATGCTTTAAGGATTATGTTCCACAGTAAACAAGATGTTCAGTCTAAATTGTATAGACTTGAACAGGAGTTTTTAATGAGCACATAGCTAACAGACTCTTAAGCCTCGTGAGAAGCTGCCTATCCCAGCCGGGAGTCCTTTCTTTGGTAATCAAAATAATTTGACAGAGATAAAAAGAAGTAGCTTCTCTTCATTTAAGTGCTTCATCTTACATAAAAATCTTGGATTTCCTGTTTTCTGGAGACGAAAACACTGTCCAAGGAAAAAAGCCAGTTAATTTGATTTTTTTTTTTTTTTTTTGCCTTGTCTGTCTTGGTAGCAAATATTTTGCTCTAGTGGAATGGGAACACAGTTAATGTAGGGTAAACATTTATGTTCCTGATTATGAAAGCAAGCCAGCAAGATCAGCACGTCGAGCTGATGGGGCAGACCCTGGGAAGGCGCGAGGTAAAGAGGCCGGGAGGCAGCTGGCTGGTGGGACAGGCCGTTGCTTTGGTCCATGCAGGGAGGGACCAGCCCCAAAAGATGGGCTTATCGAGGGTGGAGCTGGAGCTCCTGCCTGCGTGCCGGCAGTCACGTACCCTTCCCCTGAGCTCAAACACATGCTTTTAGTGGAGGATATTCAAATTCCTGTGTTGTATGAGATCCTAAGCAACAGATAGTCAAAGGTACCAATTTCTTTTATTACACTATCAAAATCAGCCTGATTTCCTATTTGTTAAAAATAAATTCTGACTATAATTGTCCTGGTTTCAGGACAATTATAAACAAAATGGAGCCTATATTATGGAGCTACTTCTTTCACATTGTCTTCTCTTGGGAGAAGCAAGTTCACAAGCAGGAGTGATGGACCTTGGAGAGGCAGAAAGAAAAAGACGCACACCAAATCCCGTGTGCTCCGGGAGAGCACACGTAATTCTGAATGTGTCTTTATTTTAAAAGATAATCATTTATTTCAGTGCCCTTTTGGAGCACGAAGCTTAAATATACGTCACACCTTTGTGTCTACGGCACAGTGAGTCATATGGCTCCAAATGTAAATAGGTGTCACACACTCTGTCAGTCCTCCTGTTCCCAACCAGGCAGCCTGGGAGGAAGCTGAACCAACTGTTCCTAGGCAGTAATGTACATTTACATAAAATGTTTCACATTTTTCATGTTTATTCTGTGCAGATGGCTCCATTTTGAACATCCAGAATTTGTTTTGACTTTCTGACTATAGCTTGTAAACAGAGAGTTGGCTGGCATCTGCACTGGGTATAGGTAGCTTTTCGTATTTGATGTAAAATTGAGTGAGCCTGTAGCCAAACCATTAGTCAGTCAAAAGAATGTTGTGAGCCGGTTAAAGGCAGCATATCCAAACCATGAGGGAAGTCTGAATTAGAGATGGTAGCGTTGTCTATAAATTGACAAATTGATGCGCTAGTGGTGTTTCACTTACACAGCTACTTTAGCCAGACTCTAAATGCGGCTTTGCAAATCAAGGCATCTCACTATTAAATGTTTTGAACTGAATCACACAGGAGTTCGGTTACGTGAACATGTTGATACGAATAATGCAGGGAAAATGCATAGATATACGTATATTTATAATGCAGAAAACTCAGTTGCATCACTATTAAGCACGAAAACACTAGTGCTGATTCTTGTCTGTGTGTATTACAAGTATGGAAATGTTTTTCAAGGACAAATGAATACCAAAAATGTAAAGTTCTCTACTTTTTCTTTTGTCAGATCCACTCCTAATCTTGCAGATGAGGTTTTAGAGCTATTTTCCTTGCTAGCAGTATTTAAACGCTTTAGCTCTTTTCTGTATATTAGTTAACAGAAAGGGACACCGATTTTGATTTGTTATTTGAGAGTGTAGTCGAGCCATCTTTTGCTTTAAAAGGTTCCCTGTGCCTTTGTCTTCTCTAGTTTAAGTAATTAAGTTGAAGCATAAGAAGCCAGAGTATGTTCAAATGCCTTGGCTTTATTTTGTTACACCAAATTATTCCAGAAAATACAAAATCTTTTCCAGTAACTTCCCCTTGCCCATTCAGAGTGTGTCTGTGCTTCCTGCTTATCTGCAGGTTCAGTTCTGCTTGCACGTCGCTCAGGTCTATCACCTTGCTGGAGAAATACAGGACTTGTAAACCTGAAAGAATTCCCCAACAGCTACCACAAAATTAAGCTGTTAAAGAGCTCTTGGAGCTTGTTTAAATGCAGACCTAAACAAACCTCTTTGCCGTTTAGCTCAAGATAAATCTTTTTAAAAGTCCTGTTCTAAATCACTTCCTAACTTTAATGAGTTTATATATCAGCCTTTGCCAGATTTTTACGGTAACTATTCTCCAAGATTACAGCCATGATAAAGTAAGGACTAAAATTGTTTATTATATATTATTCTTCAGAAGCAAAACTTTTTCCCCCAGAGGCTGTTGGCAGAGCTATTGATTTTCTGCCACAATGTGAAATGTGTGACCTTTATAATATGAGCAATGATTACAAGGCCAATAAAATGACATCATTCTGTTTAAACTTTAGAGTTCGCAGGGCAAATAGCAGAATGTGCCACATTTAATGATGTCCACGGACAATAAGTGTACCTTGCCTGGCTTCAAGTGAGACTGAAACACGAAGCAGGCAGGCTCTCCATCCCCCAAAATACCCCGTGTTTGTGGCAGCAGCGTACGTACCAGGGGCAGTGGTATCTTCTCCCAGCATTTAAGGCAAGAAGTCAGTGTTTTTCTGAGAGCAGACTTTTCTAACTGTTTGCATCTACCGATGGCACTGGCAAAGCTCCTCCTGTGATACAGGATGAGCCCTTTGGGGCACGGCTGTATACACTCGTACAGATTTTCCCCAATCCACTGCGTATGCATTTACAGGACTAAATTCTGTTCTTGTAATACTGTTTTAGCCACAGCATTTTGAGTTCCTCTAGAGTAGCTGAGAGAAGGCTCCATCCCAAATATATGAGGTATAACTGCACAGAGCATATTGGCATTTTAATACATGTGAAAAGAAGGAACACAGAAAGTTTTAGTCAGGCTTGGAGGGGGATGCCACAACTCATTCACTGAAATAATTTCAGAGGAGAAATGTATGGAAATTTCTCTCTGCATTTCCCACTTCAGTCACATCAGTCTGTGTCCCCACATTATTTTCTTCCAGTCCTTCAAAAACTCATTTTTGATCCATTAGGACCTGCTTCAGCCAATTCCCCATCCGTTCTCCAGCCCGTACCAAGCCAGATCCCCAGCATGGAAACCAGGGTGGCTGTGATTTCCCTTTGGCTCAGTATTTGGTCCAGCTAAACGTGAACCCAAAGCGCTCGTTGCTTAGAAAGCAGGAGCGAAGCAGCACAACACATTCAAGGCATCGCAGAGGAAGGAATAGGGATAATTTTCTTTCCCATTTCTGGCTCATTGTGTAATATCAATAATCTCTGTAGTTTTGTATTATACTTGCCGTAAGTGGCTCTAGTGATTGATTAAACACCTTAGCTCTTCTTTGACGTTTAATCAATTGCAGCAGCAGTTTATTGCTTGGTGTATTACAAAGTAAAAGAGATTATTACTTAATTATTCTGAAAAATAGCAGCTTGCAGTTGTTGCTAACATGGGTCTGTGTCTACGCTGACACTGGTGTCACGTCATCCTTTCCTTTGCGCCTCCTCGCCTCTGCGCTGGGAGAGAGCATGCGATTGCTGCCGGGTCACGCGCAGTCAGTCCCACAGCCGTCTCCGACACAGTGCAATTAGTGGCATTAAATAAATAATTGCTCACAGGGGGGCTCCCTGCGGTGCGAAGAGCCTGATTCTGTCACTTGCTGGGTACCTCCAAATCTCACTTAAACATTAGGCAATGTCCTTACTAACCAGCCCTCTGTCAGGTAGAAACCACTTCTGGAAACAATTCAGCAAGGATTACATCGGTACCAGGAGGCATTTTGATAGCTCAGGGTGCAGCACCGAATGTGTGCATAACCGGAGATAAATCAGGTACGGGGAATGTTATTGGTATGTGAGTGTGAGAAGGAAAAAAATAACATTTTGTGACATCCTCCTGAGGATCTAGGAAATGGCAGCTCTTCTGTTTTGACACCTGAGGTTTTCTGCCTTGAGTGCAAAATTGAATCCATATGCAAGAGTTCAGAAAGAAATTGTGGTGTGATAAAGCATAAGGATTCAGGGTAGCACACACATCTGTGCATGTAGGGGTAACACAGCTATCGTGATCAGTATGTGTTCTTATCCATCTGCTTGTGGAATAGGCTCTAACCCACCTGTATTCCCATGCAAAGGGATAGTTTAATATTTAGAATAAAAAAATGGGGTTTTGTTCCTTGTTTTGCCCCTGACTTTATGATCACAGGCAAGTGACTTTGTTTCCTTGTGCCTCAGTTTCCTTTTGTGAATGGGAGTAACCGTTGTTCACCACCTCAGAGAAGCATATGAAATTAAGGACTGCCCACTGCTCCTCCATTGTCATAATGGACACCATCTAAATATTTTCAGTAGAAAAATAAAACCTCTTTAAAGCTTTGATCCTGCAAAGATTCGTATAAATTAAAGCTGTGCCCTTGACTTGAACAGGGCTAGTCAATGGAAGACCAGTGACAAAGCATGCACTGCAAATTTTAAGCATTTTCGCAAGTTATTTTAGGAGTTATTGGGGTGGGATGTCATGTTGTTTTATGAGGGAACAAAACTGAACCTCTTATGTTGTTTGATTTTCCTCCACTGTGGTAGTAGAGGTCTGACCATCGCCTTTCTAGGCAGCTTTGTGAGTCCACAAGGTCGGTAGTGCTCTTGCTCATGCTTAAAGCTGGCATTGCCCGTGAATAGTGATGCTTTGGCCAGTCCATGTAAGTCCCGCAGCATCGTATGCTGGTTTTGTGTCAATCGTGCAACGGCGTTTGCAAGTACTCTAGCAGAACTGGAGCGAGCAGACACTGACTGTCCAGTGACTAGAAGTTCATGTTTCTTTGAGAAGGTGCTGGATGGTCCTAACCATTAAAAGAGTTTATTTTCTTACTCCAACAGATTCCCCTCCCCTCCTTGATGTTACCAAATTTATTATCACTTTTGTCTTTCAGGTGTAACCTGTCTTTAGTGTTGCAGACACATCAGCCAACCATGCATTAAGAACTGGGCCCTTACTTTAATTCAGTATAATTTTCTTTTTGTCCAATAATTTCACGAGCACTAATCCACACTTCAAATGCAGGAGATACTTTGATCCCCAAATTGTTCAGGACTTCATGCAGGAAAAACCGTAGGCCACAGTCATGAAACTCCTAGAGGATGGCTGCTGGCTTCCTGTGGCAGAGCTGGTTGTTGTTTTCCCCCCTCTCCCTTCTTTGCTCTAACCATTTTGTCTGTCTATCTTGTCTCGTATTCAGTTTTCAAAGCAATTGCCATGAAGGGCTTTCTTTTTTTAGTGCCTAAAAGGGAACAATAGATTTTTAGAATAAGCATATATATATATATATATATTACCTGACCATCTGTATATGCATATTATATCTATACTTAATATAATATACTGGGAAGTTCCAGCTAAACAGAAATTAATATTTATTATTGTTATTTTTTATGAAAAGGTCTTTAAATGTATCCTTAAATGCACATGACATTTAAAATTATTCCAGTGCTGGATTCCTGAAAAAGTAGATGACCTTTTCTCTTGAAATTGGAGAGTGTTTTTTCCTTAACAGTTATATTGTGCACAGAAGATGAGATGTTAACCAAGATGTTAAAATGTATTGTTTCCCTTTGAAAGCTAATCCTGTTCCTCATTTTCATTAATGTTGGCTCATTCGTTTTTCTTTTTCTTTCTTTCTTTTCCTTTTGTTTTCTTTTGCAACTGTTTTTGCATGAAAATGCAGAGTAGCAATAAACAGATTTTTTGTAAGACTTGCTTTAAGACTCTTCTCTTTCAGATCCAGTTAAAGTTTTTAAGTTCAGTTATTTTAAAATTCATATTCTTCAATTCTGTAAACAAAACAAAACAAAAAAAACGGAGAAATATAATGAGGTGCAAAGCGATTTTCTAGCCCTCACTAATCAATAAATGCCAACAAAATGGGGATGGTGCAGTGTCCATAATTTAATTGTCTGCTGTTACCAGGTCACCCCGAGACAGTAGCAGAAGCGGAGAGAAGCTGGAATTGGCCATGTCCAACCTCACTGCAGATGTCCTGGAATTACTCCTGGAGTTTGTTTATACAGGTTCTTTGATCATAGATTCAGCCAATGCAAAAACCCTACTGGAAGCTGCCAGCAAGTTCCAGTTTCATACTTTCTGTAAAGTCTGCGTTTCATTTCTAGGTAAGAATCACTCCATCTAGTGAGGTTTTAAGATCTTATTTTAAGGTTTGTAAGCCTTTCTTCTAACAATTCTTAAAAGATAGTTAGGAAAGACAATATTAAATACAATAAAATAAAATTTGAAAAGGCACATTATTTATTTGGGTTGACATTTGAATTTCAAATGCTGACACAGTGGCCAGTGGAAAATGATCTGGAGAAGTGTAGCCTGTTTGAATGGCAACTGCTTTTACATCTTGGATAGACTTTTTTCTTGAATCTTGGTTCATGCTTAGTATCATGATGATGTTTTGTTTCCCAGAGGTTGATCTCTGCACAGATACCAGGCTGTAACACACAGGTTGCATATAACTCAGACAGCAAATGTTGGGTGCTACACCAGGCCAGCTTGGTCAAGCACTGAAAGAGTTGGAGGTGGACTCCCACAGAGGAGTCGGGATCTGCAATTTTCTTGCATCCATGACAAAATATTTCACGTGTCCAATGTTCTTGTAAACAAGATCTGGTTGAGCTATTCAAGGTTGAATGTTCACAGGGTTTATTCTTTCATACAGAGTTACTGTGTGATGGATATGTGTCATCACAAATGGTAGGTGGGAATGAAAGGTTGCTGTGCCTTCCTCTCATGATCATGTGAGAAGCCCATTCTTCTTGTCCAGAGCACCATGACATCCTGTTCCTTGCATTATCTGTGTATTTTCCAATATAGACTATTTCAAAACAGTCCAAGGTGACCAGCTCCATTAACTAAGCTTTACTGGTCTGAACTGGAACCATCCAGCTATGGATATGGGTCATCACAAATGGTAGATGGGAATGAAAGGTTGCTGTGCCTTCCCTTGGTAACTGGTCTGCCCCGTGTGCATGGGGAGCGTTGCCCCAGTGAGGGTGTTCAGACCAACATCATCGCCAGTGCCTCTGTCCATCCTCTCATGATCATGTGAGAAGCCCATTCTCCTTGTCCAGAGCACCATGACATCCTGTTCCTTGCATTATCTGTGTATTTTCCAATATAGACTATTTCAAAACAGTCCAAGGTGACCAGCTCCATTAACTAAGCTTTACTGGTCTGAACTGGAACCATCCAGCTCCATTTCTGTCATAGCAGTAGAGGAGCCAGAACTGGAGCTCAAATGAAACATACATTGGTTCAAATTTCTGCCTGTATCACATGCCACTCCTTCACTAACATGGGTATAATATCAATTAATGAGACAGTAATAATTTACAAATTATTAACACAAACTTATTAATACAAGAGGTGTGAGTTTGATGTTATGTGACTTACTTCCCATGTCCAAATTCCAAATATTTTTTGTTTGGACGTCTGATTTCTGTTCGGGCTCCCTCAACTTGGTATGGGAGATGTCATTCTGTCTGGACCCAGACAGAATGAAGAATGTATCTTCAACCCACACGAACTGTAGATTATTCTTGGGCAGTTCTCATTTTAAATTGACGTCTAGAATTACAGATGGAAAATGAGAGTTTAGAAAATGTTGCACTCATGAAAAAAAAACAAAACCAAACTCAAATGAGTCCAGTTCACTGCTGTGTTAATTTTCACTGCTAAGCTGACCTGCTGGCAAAATGAGTGGTGTCACTAGGCTGGTACAATGTAGGCATCATTAGATAATCAGTGGTATCGTATTCTTCTCTTCTTTCCAGCTTTTTATATGTCAGTTGTTTAAAAATCTGTTCTCAAATGAGTGGGTAATGAGGAAATTAAATCTACGCTTTGTAATCCCGCTGCGTCAGTTGTGCAACTGGAGTGAGGGCTCTGGCTCTAGCATTGCTTCCCCCCAGGTTCCCTTCATCACCTTTTAAAGTGATTGGATCTTACGGCCTTTCCAGAAGCAGATATGTTTAAGTTGCTCTAAAGATTCGGTCACAAAACCAAAATACATTTATTTCACTAAATCAATGTGAGATTTCTCTTTTCCGATAGTTAATATTTGAATTCAGTGAACCATGTTATGGTATGAAATAGTAGAGTTGGTTATAAGTTCAGTGATGTATGGGGAGTTGCTGGAATTTTGTATTCTCATTTGGAGAATTCATGGAGTGTAATTGCTTATTTTTATTTATAGCTGTAACTGGATTACTCTACAGAGATAGTAGAAGATTGGCCATCTAAAAAGTTTAGGGAAAGGCATTTTTTCTTCTCTGTGGCTGTGTTTTTTCTTTTCATGCCAGCCACCTCTGCTCTCCACAAAGTAAAAAAATGGTAAAAATCAGTTTTTTTTCCAGGGTTTCTGGAGAGTTCACCACTATAAACAGTGGTTCTTTGCCATCAGTGGCCATGTCTAAATAATGAGGGAAGTGGAGGGAAGTCCAAAGAGGCCCGAAGAAGTAAAAGTCCCAAATTAATAGGTCTGTTCAGAACAGCACCATCTCAGGGGAAATGCAGGTCATCCTTTTTAATCCATGGAGCTGCAGCAGGGTCCTAGCTGGTTGATGTCCAGGCAGCTCTTGTGTTTCTATGCTGGGCCTCTCAGCAGCATTGAGCAGAGGCACCCCAAATCCGCTTGCACCTTCTGGTGTGGGAACATGCTGCAAATGTGTCACGAATATCGTTTCGTTTCAATGGGAGATTTCTTAACCAGCTTCACTGGGCTAATTATAGCCACGTTCTCTCTCTCCCCCATATGCTGTCTCCTCTGCTTTTGTCTAGACCATGGGAAATGACAACAGTTTTGTGCCGACTGGTGCAGTGATGCTGACAAGTTCATGCAGGCGCCATATGATAAACTGGGCAAATGTTTGCAGACTGCTCAGGACATCATAGGTATTTCCTCCACCCATACGGCTGAAGACTTGAGGGGTTTTTTCTTTCTTTTTTTTTTCATACTTGTTTTGTGCTGTCATCACAGTCATGGCTCAAATCGGATTTCAGGAAATTCATTGGTATCACGGTTTGGGTGCATGATGCAGGGATCCTCATCACAGGAATGAACAAATTCTGAGCGTGTACTTCAGTGTGCTGCTGATAAAATAAAACTATTCTTCCGTAAGTCTAAAGAAGTTCGTGGAACCTGTTAGATTCATGGAGGAGAATAGGAAAGAGCAGGAGCTCTGAATTTTCGTAGTCTCCCAGGCAAAGGGCACAAAGACAAAGTTTGCAGAGTATAAGAGGGAGATACAAAAAAAACTGAACAACACACCAGTGGCGAAATCTGCAGCAATAGGCATATGCACCCGAGGCAAGAAGAGACCTTTATGGTCCTTATGAATTCAAGAGAAAGTATTATGGCTAATTTTTAGTTCATCCAAGGTGGAGAATTTTGGGCCAGCTGGAGAACCGCACGGCCCAGCACTGGAGAAACTGAAGCATCAACCATAACCGGAGATAGGAAAAATGAGGAACGCTCTCATAGGGGAGTTGAAATCTTTTGGACAGTGAATGCATTCAGAAGTCTTCCACCTGTCACCCATCTTCACATGCTTCTGACAGTAGTAGGAATACCTGAGCGATAAGATCCCCATCAGAATGTACACAGAGTATGAAGAGGAAATGCTGATTTATGCTAATTTTATTGATATCCAAGTTGTCATCTAGAAAGCATTTCTAAGTGAAAAAACACTATTTAATGCACACGGAGGGGGCTTACTGTTGCTGCAATCTCCCTGAGTAACCCTTCCTACATACCATCTTTCTCTGACTTTATCTCAAATCTGCACTCCCAGAAATGCAGTCTTAGCTGTCTGCCTGGCTGATTATATCATGATGACTCTGCACAGGATCCCTTTCCAAAATCACGTCTTAACACAAGTGGAGAATACTGGCTGCCGGTCTGCAATATTGTGACATACATAGAAACAAGTATGCTCTTCAGCACTGCCTCAAACCAGAGAGAACCTACTAGATTACATCTGATACCCTTAAAGTCCACTCATATGCCTGTTATGAACTGTCCTTGAGCGTTGGGAATAGCTTAGTAGTCAGCAGTCATGTTCTGAATGGGCTAAAGGTGAAACTCCACAAAAATGTGTTGTTACAAGTGTCACTGTGGCAAAAACAGCAATTATTGTAAACATGTCAGCGTCCAAAGGAAAATGGCTCAGGAGCAGGTGGAGCAGAACCTTAGCTGTCTTTGTCATGTCAGCATCTAGAAGTGCCCCAGACTGCAGAGAGTCACTTGGGATGGGCTATATTATGTAGCAAAAGTCTAGATTTAAATAGTCTTGTAGGCTCCCTTTATAGTCAGTGAAGAGTAGCAGGCATTGGTAAGGCACAGTTCTGCTCATCCTGAAGTCGTTATCCAAAATATTACCAGATTACTCTAAAATATTACCAAATTGCTTCTTGGAATTGTTTGTTTATGAGTGTACAGTGTACTAATGTGATTGCTGAGTTGCACCATAGGCAACTGGAGTCAAGAGAGATCAATCTCACCCCCAAATTTTGGGTCAGAGATGAAAAATAGAGGATGTGTTTTTTCTGTTCACAGAATAGAGACTTTCCATACCTCCTATAGCTGTTGCCCCAACCTCTGTCTTGCTCACCTGCATTGAATCCTCTAGTTCACATGCCAGCCCTCATCTTAAAAAGACATCACTGCGCCCACCTTGCCTGGTGCTCATCGCATCAAAAGCGATGCAGTGCAAACAAGTGCATCAGCAGCCTCCTGAATATACCACGATCTGCATCTCCCCAGGATCCCTCTCTAAATGGCCTTATCATACTTGCTGAATCAGGCAGGGATAATGTCATTTGGGTCTGCCACCGAGAGGTTTCTTGGGGAAGAGGAAGGACGGAAGTTCAAAGGTACAACATGGAACTGCTTGGACATCGTTGTACAAGGCTGCAGCAGTTGCCCAGCATTGTTAGAGGTAGAAAAACCTGTCCAGCTCAGAAGAAACCAGTCATGACCAGTGCCTTCTCTGCCCCACACCACAGGCTCAGCTGGGGATGGTATGGGAATCTCTCCTGACAGAGGCAAACCCAGTCCCCTGAAGGAGAAGACTCTCATTCTTGCAAGTCTTTTCAATCGTGTTCCAGTAAACGGCTGCTTAATGAGTCCAACTCGGTTATTACCTTTATTATAAACCCTATGAGGATAAGGTGGAGCGCTGTCAGATTTGTCTTTGACTTGAGAGCTTGCCAAGTGATGGTGAGAGTTTTGGGCTCTGTTAGATGATTATTTTACCCCCAGCCATATGTATACATGAAACTGTGCCAACAGACAGAACCAAGGAACCTGGAAGAGGTTTTTGGTTCTTGTTTTTTGAAAAGCAGAAATTTTGGGAGCTTTGTGCTTCATAGCTATTAGTTTGTAGCCAGTCTCTGGGCAGTCTTTGAGTGACAAAATCTACTGACAGCAAACAGTGCCACTGCTCCAGTCTGCTTGAGGAAATGGACTCCTTGGAGTCAGTACAATCAACAGATGCAAAATGAGATAACCTAGTTTCAAGATTGGTGGATTTGTAAAAGTAAATAAAAAGATTGAGGGAAAAAAAACTCAACAAAACACAAAACCCCTAATCTCATATCAGGTTTAAAAAAAAAAAGAAAAAAAAAAGGAAAAAAAAAAAGTAGGTCATAATCCCATTTTAATAAAAGCCACGTACAGATTTTGTGCAGGTTTTAAATCTGATGAAAGCAGAAGCTGGGTGTAGGGCAAAATCCCTGAGCATTTCCAGCAGAAGCAATCTGATAGGAGTTTTGTTTGAAGAGATGTGGGGCTATCACACATTCCCGTCCAGTGCTCCGAAATAGTGCACTAGGATATGACACTGCCCACATGTGATATCCTTCTCCTCTGACAGCGCAGAAGCCTGCCGCTGGTACCGATGTTTTTGTGATCTATTGCAGTTTGTCTCTCTCTTATTTTATTTTTTTTCTTGGTCCTATTTCTTAGAAGAATATATTCTGCCTATTAGTAGTGGCTTGGTTAACAAAAGCTGAGAAGAATCTGAGGTTTCCTCTTATAAATGTCTGAAATTGGTGGGTTTTTCTTCAGAATAGCTGAAAAGGAAAAAAGTACAGTGAAATGTATGGCGTAGCACACTTCTAATGCGAAGCTACACAGTGTGCCGTTGCTTCCGTTTGCCGGGTAGGAGATAATGCTGTCTCTTCTGTGCATGATTTTCTTTGAAACCCACTACACAACATTTAGCAGAAGGCGTTAGTATAATCTGTGTTTTGCATAAGGGATGTCATCACATTCAGCAGCAACAAAGTTCCTTTGAAAAAAAAAAGGAGGGGGGGGATTTTTTTTTTATTTTAAGTAGCTTAGTAGCTGAACAGGGCAAAAATTATCATAAAGCGACTGCAGCATCCTCAGAAATGTCCTTAGTGCTGTTTGCATTTATTCTTAAGTGTCTGCACTGGCGTGCATCGTTTACATCTCTGCTGTTTCTTAAAGCAACATTGTAGGCGGTAGAAATAGCAGCAGTCTCTTGGCTGGGTTCCCGTCCCTTGGGAAGCCCCAGATACTATTATGTCAGTAGGTTTCCCAGTGCCTTGTGAAGGCTTACACAAAAAGCAAACTCACAAAGTGCGTTTCTCTCCCCATCCCCAGCTCAGATGTTAGACAGACTTTGATTTTGTACTTTAAGCCCCAGTCCTAAAGTAACCGAGGATGCTGCTTCTAATTAACTCCCTGAAGTTAATCAGGTTTGGAGGTTTGTCCATGACACTTTTTTTTTTCATAATCTCAGTAAAAATGTGAATCTTGCTTTTAATAATTCTCACTTGCTTTTTTTTTCCTCCCCCCTCCTTTTAGAGAAACAGCTGACGGCTAGCAACTGCTTAGGAATATTAGCCATGGCTGAAGCCATGCAGTGCACTGAACTATACAACATGGCCAAAGCATACGCCCTGCAGATTTTCCCAGAGGTGGCAAACCAAGAAGAGATCCTTAATATCTCAAAAGACGACTTCATTTCCTACATGTCCAATGACAGCCTGAACACCAAAGCAGAGGAGCTGGTGTATGAAACAGTGATAAAGTGGATTAAGAAGGATGCTGCAATCAGAGCTCAGGTAAAAATAATCTCAGCAGCCTCACTCTTCTTTGTTCCCATGAATGCCTCTTTTAAAATAGAAACCATCCCCGTGCAATTTCAAACATGAGGGTGCGTAGGAGATGGGATGGGCAGTTCAGATAAAAAAAGAGAAAGGGAATGCAGGCTATGCACAAAATGTATGTGATTACAAAATCTGATCCCCATATCTGATCATTTAGAATCAAAATCTCATTTGTGACATGGATGGTACAAAGCTAGGGCCTCAGTTGTTGGCTGCAGGCTTGGTTGGAGATAAATCAGGAAGGATTAGAGTGGTGTGAGCTGCGGCTTTAAGAAGGAGATGCATTTTAGTAACAGTGGGAAATATAAATCTGTCAGAAAATCTGTATTTCTTTTGATGCCACATACAGAATGAGTGTAACTTCAGTACAGAAAAGAAAAGATTCTGTATCTTATTGGCTGCTTAGATAACCCCTTGGGTATTATATATTTATTAGAGTTAGCCTTTTGTCAACCATCTGAGCTATGCAGTCTGCTCTTGACTCAAGAAACTGAGTGTATTACTTTGCTCAGCACTGTCTCCAATGCTAGAAGCAATGACTGTTTGGAGGCTGATGATTGTCCAGAGGGACCACCAGACACCAGAGGACTTCCCTGGTGATACTTAAAAACCTACCACTTGCCTTCAGTGCAGCTCTTGCAAGTCAGCATTCGCAGGTAGTTAATTGTGGTGGTCTGAACCCCAAACCTCACCATTTGGAGGCCAGTTCTCTCCACATCCCCCAGAAGGGGAAGGTTGTTTTCCCTCCCTCCACTGCTTTGGATGCCAAAGTTGTTGGTCTATCCTGGCAAGGCTGACTTCTGTTGATCCATGGTCACAGTTTTGGCTGGTTTAAGGAGGACAGTCCAATTGCTTATGGACCAGACTGGGACTCAGGGAGATATTTGGCCACACATTGTTGATGCCATCCCACGTCATGGAAGTCTATACCTTCTTGATTTTATGGGAATTCAAGCACCTAAATGTGCAATGGGATATTAAATACATCATTGGATGTAATCTGTATCTGCAGATATCTGCCTGTATGCTGCTGTATCTCTGTCCCTCATCTGGAAAGTGGGAGAAATACCACTGCCTGACCACACCGGGCTGCTGGATGAGGATAAGGGCATTAAGAGTGATGGGGACTCCATGCCAGGCTAAGCCTGGCTGCCTGAGCTGCTGCTGCCAGCTCAGCCCCTTGCCCCTGCCTGCAGCCGGCAGCCCCCAGGGGCTTTCTCCAAACTTGACCTGCCCTGTGCGAGTGGGTGATGTAGCTCAGCCAGGCTGGGGACCTGCTGCTCTCGCTGACCACTCCTGCACATTCCAGGGATGCTATTTAGTATTGCCCAGTATTATGCCTAAAACATTTACACAATACCATTGATTTACTGAAATGGGCCCCCGTTTGGCTCTCGCTGGCCTTGAAAAACACAGTTTTATTTTGCTCCTTGCTTTAAGTTTGATGGCAGCAGTCGGCTCTGTGCAGCTCTGAGCTCTGAACCTAATGCAACCTCGGGGATTATTCCCAGGGGCCGGAGTACAGGAGCCTTGCGGCAGGAGCCTGTTTGCCTGGTGCAAACAGAAGGTGTCACGCACCAGGCAGTCTGGATTACGTTTTCAAAATTGCTGGTTTAAATATTTCCTTCTGCACCCTGCTGCGGTGATGTTATGAATTGATTTTTTTAAGTGGTGTCTTTTCTTGCCCCACTCTCACTGCTGCCACCACCGTCATCTCCTCCTCTCTTCCTTCCGTGTTGCAGTTGGGTCGGTTTTCGGGTTTTTTTTTTTTATTTCCAAGTTGCCTTCCCCTCTGCCCTGTGTCTGCAGTGCCTTTGTAGTAAGATGGCAGTTTTATTTGCTTCTCCAAATTTCTCTATAGTGCTTTGGTTTCATGCATTACTTTACAAGGGCTTTTAATTTTTAATTTGTATTTATCCAGAGATGAGGTTCTTGAATAAATTAATATTAAAGATACCAAACAGATAACTGTTTTCATGCCCAATCTTACCACTAGACTAGTTTCTTTGGATCGTAGCTCTCACATTCCTTGTACTCTGTACACTGCTTGATCTATTATAAATCTCTTAGTTAAATAGGTACTTATTTTCTAAAAGTAGGAGCTCATACTTACCATGAAAAGTACCATCTTTACCGTAATGACTTCTGCATTTTCAACGCCCAGGAACAAATAGCTCTGACAGTGGATAGGAGGGAAGATAGACCCAGATCTAAGATCTTATTTCTGATAAAGATGATGAGTGAAAATTTGTGCTTGGTGTGCAGCAAGGTGCACCACCCAAGCTCCCGTCAGATGCACAAGCTGCTCAGAGCTTTGCAGAACTGCGCGACCATGGCAATAGCAAATGCTGGGTGGACCTTCCTGAAGGAGCTGTGCATGGATATTTTGACTTCATTCACAGTTCTGTGAGATGGATTCACTCCTCTTTTTAGACTCTTTGGTTGGGGAACCAGCACGTGGAGGACACCAGCGCAGCAACAGGATTGTTGCTTCTGCACCCAGCCGGTGGGATCGGTTGGAAGGGTTGCTTGAGAGGTTTTAGCTATGAATTGCAAAAGCCCCAAGACGTGGCTCTTGCTCTGCTGCGCTCCTCATGTGACCAGTCTGGTTTTATTTCTCTCTCCCAAAGGCAGTCCTGGCAGTTAAATCTTCCAGGGCCTGGATTTCCAGGGCCCACACTTTCTTCATATCTCCCCTCTCCCCATCTCCCTTTGCCTGACAGGCCAAGCTCTATCATCACGTTTTTATTTTCAATGCACCAACGGCAGGTCATAAAAATGCCTCTTCGGCAACTTCTTCCAAGCACTGAGCTGGTGATTCTCCCGAAGGTGGATGTCTAGCACAAACAGGGAAAGGTCTGTGCTCTTCGTCCCGCCTGCATGTCCATCTTCCCTGGCCAAGCCAGGCAGGGGCTCGCTCAGCAGAGACATCCCCGCAGAGGAGCTTGGAGAAGCAACCTTCTCTCTAAATCAGCACCCTCTGCACCAGGGCAGCTGCGGCCCTGCAGAACTCCTTGTGCTTTAACGGCTTTGTATCACGCTGGAGTGCAAGCTTACGCCTGGGGACAGTAAATCTCACCACTTGTGTTCCCCACACCGCCGCTGTTTGTGCCGCACTCTTACAACTTGCCCATCACTGCCTCCCCTGCTGTCCGAACCCCTCTTTGAGAGCCTCTGTGAAGGAGGTTTTCAACGGATCCTCCTCCTTTCCTGGAAGAGTGTTGAGTTCACTATCTCCCTGCTCTTCTCTGCCTTTCTAAAATCTCTTGTTTGAGTATCAAATTCTTTCTGTTTTTGTTAATTCTTCCCCACCAGGCTGGAGGGCAGTGACAGGGAAGGAACCAGGATTTGCTTGCAAGGCAAGTTGAAAAGCTGCACTCTGACCGGCTTCTGATTTTGCAGATTGTGCTCATACGAAGTTCTATGGTGCTTATAAAAGTGCTCTGTGGCATACAAAAAACAGCACCCAAGCCTTGTTACCAAGAGAGAATAACAGTGCTTTAAAGGTTACTGATCCATCTACATAAGACAAAGAGGCAGTTCAGAGAATGACATATGTGTTAAGCTAGGATTTGGTAAATAACTGTATCCAGTGCGTTGGAGCAGCGCGCCGGCTCACATGGTAATGTTTACGGAGCTATTTTAGTGCTGCTGGTAGTGCAGTTGCATAAAATCGGTTTAAACAAAACCAGCAGCCTGTGATATGAGGTCTGGACCAGGCAGGTGATTTCCTGTGCCAGCGGACGCAGAGCGCTGGTTGTAGGAGTCCTCTTGACTGCTCGTCAGAGTGGAAAGCCTGCGGCCACCTGACACATCTGACAAAGCTGAATTTACTGTTTTTTCTGTTTATTTCTCTTCCTGACTGATGGAAAAGATTGTAGGGTTTATCCTAGCAGTTATCCCCTTGATAAGCTTATTACAACTCTGGCAAACCCATGCAAAAAATATATTGTATAATGGAGGCTTTACTGTCTGGAAACGAGCACAGTCTGAGCCATCCGAGCAAGCAAAGATACTTGCGAGGCCCCCAGCAGCCTTCACCTGAGCTCATCCCCAGCTCTCTGCGTGCCTTGGGCAGGTTGTTTCACCTTTTCTTACACTATAAGCGGGAGGGAGGGGATGCCTCCCACATGGGCTGTTGGGAGGATCTGGTGGATAACGAGCCATATTTTCCACTGGTACTGACGACTGCCGGAGCTGCACAGAGCTGCGTCAGCATCAGCGCAGGGTGGGGAAGATGTTGGCCAACAGCCAACAGCATCCTGGCCTGTATCAGAACTAGCGTGGCCAGCAGGAGTAGGGAAGTGATCGTGCCCCTGTACTCGGCACTGGTGAGGCCACACCTCAAATCTGTGTTCAGTTTTGGGCTCCTCACTACAAGAAGGACATTGAGGTGCTGGAGTGTGTCCAGAGAAGGGCAACGAAGCTGGTGAGGGGTCTGGAGAACAAGTGTTATGAGGAGCGGCTGAGGGAACTGGGGTTGTTCAGTCTGGAGAAGAGGAGGCTGAGGGGAGACCTTATCGCTCTCTACAAATACCTGAAAGGGGGTTCTGGTGAGGTGGGTGTTGGTCTCTTCTCCCAACTAACTAGCGATAGCACGAGAGGAAATGGCCTCAAGTTGCGCCAAGGGAGGTTTAGATTGGATATTAGGAAAAATTTCTTTACTGAGAGGGTGGTCAAGCATTGGAACAGGCTGCCCAGGGAGATGGTGGAGTCACTATCTCTGGAAGTTTTCAAGAAACGTGTGGATGTGGTGCTTCAGGACATGGTTTAGGGGACATGGTGGTGTTGGGTTAATGGTTGGACTTGATGATCTTGAAGGTCCTTTCCAACCTTCAAGATTCAGTGATTCTGTGACGTGACCCCTCACCGGCAACGAAGCTGGTGAGGGGTCTGGAGCACAAGTCTTATGAGGAGTGGCTGAGGGAACTGGGGCTGTTTAGCTGTCCTGGCCTGTATCAAGAATAGTGTGGCCAGCAGGAGTAGGGAAGTGATCGTGCCCCTGTACTCGGCACTGGTGAGGCCACACCTCAAATCTGTGTTCAGTTTTGGGCTCCTCACTACAAGAAGGACATTGAGGTGCTGGAGTGTGTCCAGAGAAGGGCAACGAAGCTGGTGAGGGGTCTGGAGAACAAGTGTTATGAGGAGCGGCTGAGGGAACTGGGGTTGTTCAGTCTGGAGGAGGCTGAGGGGAGACCTTATCGCTCTCTACAAATACCTGAAAGGGGGTTCTGGTGAGGTGGGTGTTGGTCTCTTCTCCCAACTAACTAGCGATAGCACGAGAGGAAATGGCCTCAAGTTGCGCCAAGGGAGGTTTAGATTGGATATTAGGAAAAATTTCTTTACTGAGAGGGTGGTCAAGCATTGGAACAGGCTGCCCAGGGAGATGGTGGAGTCACTATCTCTGGAAGTTTTCAAGAAACGTGTGGATGTGGTGCTTCAGGACATGGTTTAGGGGACATGGTGGTGTTGGGTTAATGGTTGGACTTGATGATCTTGAAGGTCCTTTCCAACCTTCAAGATTCAGTGATTCTGTGACGTGACCCCTCACCGGCAACGAAGCTGGTGAGGGGTCTGGAGCACAAGTCTTATGAGGAGTGGCTGAGGGAACTGGGGTTGTTTAGTCTGGAGAAGAGGAGGCTGAGAGGAGACCTTATCGCTCTCTACAACTACCTGAAAGGGGGTTGTGGCGACGAGGGTGTTGGCCTCTTCTCCCAAGTAACTAGTGATACGACAAGAGGAAATGGCTTCAAGTTGCGCCAGGGGAGGTTTAGATTGGATATTAGGAAAAATTTCTTCACTGAGAGGGTGGTCAGGTATTGGAACAGGCTGCCCAGGGAGATGGTGGAGTCACCATCTCTGGAAGTGTTCAAGAAACGTGTGGATGTGGCGCTTCAGGACATGGTCTAGGGGACATGGTGGCGCTGGATTAATGGTTGGACTTGATGATCTTGAAGGTCCTTTCCAACCTAGTGTTTCTGTGATTCTGTGATTCTGTGAAGGTGCTGGATGTGCAGCAATTTGCTGCCTGCCCAGAGCACAGACATACCAAAGCTCATTGGAAATTTTCGCACCTTCTGCTCCAAAATTGTATCTGTTTTCTGTGACATAAAAAACATAGAGACATGTTTATTAATAACAGAAAGCCTGGGAAAACAAGACTCCCAGATCATGAAGCTTCCCTTTTGCCCCAAGGAGGGACAAGAAGTGAGGAGAGGACAAAGATTTCAGTAAGTTGCCTGGAGCAGCACTGAAAGAGGCGCAGGTACTGCAGCAATGAGTGACAGATGAGAGGCTCAGCTGAATGGCAGTCACCTTTTGTTGCGCTCTGCAAGGCTATAATCACGTGCCCTTTTTTTAAACCCTGTTTAAAATCATGGTGTCCAGCAGCAAAATTAAATGTCTCCACTATAAAGGCATTAAGAAGCCTTCTGTGAACTTGTGTCCTCAGAGGCAGATTTGTCTAAACAGCATCTTCATGGTGCCTGAGAACCAGAGATGCGTAGACAAATTGGAGGTAATTTAGAGAAGAGCAACACAAATGATTAAAAGACTGAAGGAACTGATGTGAGAAAAAAAAGATTAAAAGATGTGAATATGCATGACTTGGCCTAATGACAGCTAAAGAGGGATAAACATCTACAAGTGTTTGAAGCCCCAAGGAGTGGAGTTGCCTGGAAGGATGCAAGGGGTGTAACAACAGTAAGGACCACTGGGATGAATTTGAGACTTGGCAAATTAGTCTAAGCAAACACAAAGCCCACGTGAAAGCCCTGTATCTGGCAGTAAGGGTAAGGAAAGGTGGTGGAGAGAAGGAGAAAAGGAATTATTGTCAAAAAAATTACAAATGCCCATGAGCTATATTTTGGCAGTGACAGAGAATGGCAGTTCAGAGGCAAGATCCTACAGATAAGAAGGGGTCAGTAGCTGTGAGAGAGCAGATGGAAGATCTCTGGTGTCTGGTTAGGCTGTTGAGATGGTGGCGTTTTTTAAAGAGTTCCCAAGTTACGCAGAAGAGTGGCTTGCTCCAAGAAAATGGAGAATCTGACAGGGAACAAGCACAATCCCAACTCTGCTCTGTGGCAATAGGGAGGCAATGATGTGTTCAGATGCTGATACCCAATAAAAGCATGTAAGTTCATCATAATAGGAAATTAATTGATCAATCAATGTACTTAAGGGCATTAAGCTTCAGGAAAGCAGTGCAGGAATAAGTATGAAAAGGAAGCTTCCAAGGGAGCCTAAGTGAATTAGGCACTAACACTCTATTACGATTCAATGAGGTTTCTTTGAAAAGCCCAGACTACCCTGATGCTTTGAAATGCATCTGTGGGAAGAGCAGGCGAATTCAAAAAGGTGCCATAATGAAAGTGCAAGAAGCTCCAATTTCTCTGAAAGTGTAAAATGCAAGGGATGAGCAGTAACCCCTGTGATTTCCCAGGGATGGGATGCTCAAAGAGCTCAGATTTAAATGAGGCTTTTGCAGACACACTTGGAGCCTGTACAGGCTTAGAGAGGGAGAAGAAAAGGCAGCAGCAGGAACAGAATCAGTGCAGGAACATGCCTTTAGCCATATATTGGAGGAAGAAACTGCATTAAATAAAAAAAGATGATGCAGGTGACATTAGCAGTTCTTTAAATTCCTCCCGTACTAAACTTCTCAGTTTTTTTAAAGGGATACCCTTGACTGAAAATCCTCTGAATTATTTCTCAGAAGTTTAAATTGGTTTGAGGAGCTCCCTTGTCTCCCAGTCCTCTCAGCATCTTAATTTGTGGCTTTTCCAGTATATTTTCCTATTTTTTGCAAAATAGTTCTCTGCTGTTGCTGAAGCAATGGCCTTAAAAAGACACACGTATGCAAGCAGCTCCTCACGCGTGCTCACTTGCGTTGCCTTGTGCTGCACATGGCCCCGGCACTCAGGATGGATCTCCAGAAACAAAATTGTTTCACACCACAATCAAGAAGCATTTTGGAGAATTATTGCACATGGATTCGTGTGTCGGTGTGTTGTAGGGGTCGATGTACCAGGAGTTTACTTGGGTTTATGAAGCATTTTACAAGCTTCTGCCATTTTGTTGTTGGCAGCATGCTTTTGTGGTGCACCTGTGTCCATACGGGTGTTAGAATAGGCGACTGCCCATAAACAACACCACTCGCCTCTGTAGTAACCTTTGGGGGAATTTTGGGGGTTTATTTGATAGAGTTTAGTCAGCAAGATCGAGATTGTGTGGTGAGAGCGGAGTTTTCTTAAGCCTCAGCATCAGGTAAATTCCAAGTATGATGGATCAATGATTTATCTTCCTGCATATTTAAAAAACTCTCATCGTGTTACTGCTAGAAATACCTGCCCGTGTGCTGCTTTGCAAACAGCTCGGAGAAGAGGACAGCAGTTCGCTTTATGCAGCACTGGTGACATTACAGTGTTTAGTCAGCTGTGCTGCCATAAACATGTCACATTGAAACCTTATTTCAGGAAGACAGAGAGGCTGCGCTTGCCTTCTTGCTAGGCATGAGCATCTATGCACATGGCATCCTGCCACCAAGCCACCGGCTGAACCCAGCGCCTGCGAACCAGGGTTTCTGCCACGTGTTTATCTCGTGATACTATGAAGCTGTCGGCTGTGAAGCCTTTTGGTTTAATCTGAAGGCAGCGTTGCAGTTCCAATACCGAGCTCGACAGGGAGCTTGGGCTGGGCTTGGATGTGACCTTGGGCATAGGAATGTGCAGGTTACTGGAAACACGGCATGTCTTTGTCATACCCAGGGTTAGATGTATTCAAGCAAGTACCCTCATTACTAAGTAGCAGGGCAGCACCATGGAAATCTAGCTGAAAAAGGCGTATTTCTGAGAACGGCAAAGCAGTGCACCAACAGCTTTGGCTTCCCCAAACTAGCTAGTTCCCTGCTGGGCTTGCCCTTGGAAACTTGGAGCTGGCAATATTTTGAGTATCAGGTTGGGTAACCGGCTGGGGAAGCCTGGGCTGGGCTGGAGATGGTTGCGGGGGGGGACTGCTGCCGCTGCCGCTCCCTGCTGGGGACCACGCTGCGTCCCCAGCCATCAGCAGAGCCAGCTTGGCGGCTTGTTACCTGGCCACGGGGTAGGCATTAAAGGCTAGCATCTGCTGATTTGGGTGGGTTTTGTTTAATTAGAGTGCCCTCTCCTCATCTGAAGGAGGTTTATGCAGTGGGGAGCTGATGCTGCTTCAGATCCATCCCCAATGGCTTTCTCCCTCTGAGAAATGAGATGTGTGAGACACGGGCGAGGCTGAACCTGGTTTTATGTGAGATGACATAAATCTCCTTCGTAGCTCTCAGATGAATCAAATATATTCCTACTTCATAATATTTTTAAAAATTCTCTTAAAATATGGATAAGAGCTGGAACAGCAGTTTGTTGGAGCAAAACCTTACAGTAATGTGGGTAATCTAACTTCTGTATTTGTGTTTCTAGCTGAAGCCTCTTTCTTTAGGCAGATAGCACAAAGGGTCCTTTGTAGGAAGGGCAGTAAACGAGAGAGACAGATGAGTTATAAGGCATAAGGGAAACATTATTTTAACCTCTCTGGGCATTACTTCAAAAATGTTAAAAATCTTGAGAGCTTTCCAGAGTAGCATTTAAGGAGCAGGAAATTTCACTCTGTAGCAGTAAACATATTTCCTCTGAACTAACTGTATACTGTTGTAGCCCAAGTCTATGCAGGAGCACACTGAGACTCCTTTCAGAGAATACCTGTGAGGATTTTACTGGATTAGAGATTTGAGGATAAAAAGATTATTTTTAATGTGATACTGAAGAGGGTTTTGTAACTGAGATTTAGAAGATACCAGAACAAAGCCTACTTGCAAGCAAGCGTTCATAATAACGATATAATTAGTAGGAGAAGAAATGTCACAAAAAGTTTAGCAAAGTAAATGTCCTCACTCAAACTACCAGCCAGGAACAAAAAAATGCGTTCAGCTGTTTCATAATCTAGTTTGCTCAAGCTCTAGCCTGCCTGACGAGATGGGGGTAATTTATCATATAATAATAGAATGGTTTGGGTAGGAAAGGTTTGGGATGACCTTTAAAGGCCATCTAGTCCAATCCCCCGCCATGCAATGAGCAGGGACATCTTCAACTAGGTCCGGTTGCTCAGAGCCTTGTCCAACTTGACCTAGAATGTTTCCAGGGATGGGGCATCTACCACCTCTCTGGGCAACCTGTGCCAGTGTTTCACCACCTTCATTGTGAAAAAGTTCTTCCTTCTGTCTACCCTCTTCTAGTGTAAAACCATTACCCCTTGTCCTATCACAACAGGCCCTGCTCAGAAGTCTGTCCCCATCTTTCTTATGAGCCTCCTTGACATATTGAAGGGCTGCAATAAGGTCTCCCCAGAGCCTTCTCTTCTCCAGGATAAAACTTACATATGAACAGATTATTAGGGAAAAGGCTTGAAAGAGTCAACTTCAAGATACAGCATATCATGTTGATCACATATTCCTGAGAGTCAACCCTGACCCACCAATAACATTTAGGCTCACTCGTAGTGTGATCACGACCTTCCCGGCACAATCCCCAGGCCAGGTGGACACAAAAATTCCTACCAGAGAGAAGAAGTAATCACCTTCCAGTTTGGGTTGACATCTGGCTGTACACAAATTAATGTGGCATGGTCTGAGGAATGCGCTGCCTTCCCCAGGAGCCGATGGCTCGCAGTTTTCGGCCAGAAGGTGACACTGATGTTCTCTGCTTCCCCTGGTGCGTGATGCAGCCACTCAGCTCAGATTGCTCTGGGGACTGTGTTAAGTGTGTTGACTAAATCTCTATTAATTATAACGTGAGTTTACACATGTCTAGTTGACAAGTAAATACTTGCTTGTACGTACCTATTGAGGTGTCTGAATCTAGAGCTGAATCTCTCTCCCAAAATGTTTAGGTAATTAAGGAAAGATAAGATCTTCTAAGATTTTTCTTTTCCCTGTATCCAGCAGCATCACCACTCAGCGAGGAGTTTATGGGCTAAGATCCTCTGCTGGTGCAAAACCTGAGCATCTCCCTTCATCCAACGGGAGCTATGCTGAGGTTCATGTCACCTGAAAAAACAGTCCTGATGGTGTTCAAAAACTTCCCTAGCATTTAAGCAATAAATTCATTAGATTCTTGCGTAACGGTATCCATTTTCAAGGAGCTGAAGCATGGACTCCACGTCTATGAGTTGATAACTCCCAATTTTAGGCCAGAGAGTTACTTTGTAGAGTAAGTCGTAGGTGGTGTCCAGCAAAGACCTGAGAAATCTTTCTACTTGTCCAGCCAGTGCCTGCAGCCGAGTAGCAAGAGGAAAACGTCCTTTGAGTTACAGCGTAAACTGCAACTCCAGGGACTGGAGGTTGTTGTCTGATGAATTTGGCAATGTGGCCTGCGCAGGTATTCTGCTGTTTCAATAAAAACCATAACAGCAATAGGTGCAGTCGATATTTCATAGCTCGATAAGGAACAACGGAGAGACAAGAGAGAATGGAGAGCAAATAACAGATACTAGGGAGGTGGAAATGCTGTATGGTGCTTATTCCAGTCTTAAATGAAAAGGATAATAGTAACAGGATATTTAGTACAATCACAGCTAACGGAGCTAGGAAGCCTTCATAAGGGAGAATCCAAAAGAAAAAGGCTGCTGATTGCCTAAATCACTTGAATATTCTTAAATCAGCAAGGCTAAATGAAATTCACCCTTGACTATAGTGCTTAAAAGAGCTGGAACGAAAAGGCGTTGGTTTATAAAAGCCTCTCCTGTCTTCTAGAGATGCTGCAATGGTACGTACTCTTCAAATCCCTTGGTGAAAAACACTGCGATTATATGTACCCTTAATGCCATTAGCGACGAGCCTGAGTCGCGACTGCGCACAGTCGTGCAGAGACACACACACAGAGCTGCCTTTTTCTAGCTGTTTGAGCAAAAGGAAGAGTAAGAGTGAAAAGTGACATTGGTTTTGATATGTGACATTAACTTTAAAGCTGATGAAAGGGAGCAACATGTTCTAATTATTATTCCCCTTCAAAATAAGCCACGAGCTCAGACAAAAGGGGAGAGAAAGCGGGGGGAAAACTCCAGGAGAGAAACAGAATCACATTTTCTCACTTATCTAATTAAAGCGAGGTGGGTGAGCGAGAGGGAGAGCTCACTGTGCTCTCAGCGGCACCACCCGGTTTATTCTGGGAAGGGTGGGAGATGGAGGAAGTCGCTTTGCCGGGCCCGTGGGAATTGTCTGTTCCCGATGGAGGGGAGCTCTCTTCCCAATGTGAATTCACACTCAGTTTCGGGACATCCTGGTGCCTGTTGAACCCTGTGCCCTAATTTAGTGGCACAACTGTTTGCACCTGTGTTTTGCCTTGGTCCACAGTACGGATGCTTCCAGCACAGACGTGCCTCAGAAGCGTCAGGGGCAGTGCTGGCGTGTCCCACCACACCGAGGGAAGGTGCTGGCTCTGCTATAGACTCGGTATATTTTACAACTTTATTTAAACTGCACTTTAGCAACTACTTCTGCTTCCTGAGCAGCCTGTAGTGGGGGTTAACCTCCCCCCCAGTATACCCACTATCCACATTATTCCTGTGTCCCAATGCCACGTTTCATCTTGGCTCCTATGTAAGGTTAAACACCCTCAACCTTCTTAAAAATAAGCACTTCCTGAAATCAGAGCTTTGCCACCCACTGCCATATGTCCACTGCTCCCTCTCCTACAAGGACTGTGTAATGACATTAAGATATCTGCAGCCAAGTGCCTGACATTGGTGACTCTGGGGAAGGGGAGTAGCCGTTTTACCTTCTAGAAAGTGCCATAGAAATGGATTTCAGCAAGGGAAAAGAGAGGAATGTCTTCTTCTCTGGTTTGGAGGCTGATGAAGCGATCTCAAGCCCTACTGGGCCCCGTGCTGTGCCAGAGGTAATAACGAGGAGCCACGGACTCACCACTCACCTGGGATTTGCTCCAGAAGATGAGCGCCGTCATTTTTCTGTGCCTTTTGAATCTCTTCTCTTCTTCATCCCCAAACAAGTGCAGGGTGGCCAGACCTAAACTCTTTGGCCTGTACCTAAAATTGCTGGCCCCGGTGCCAAGGAGGACCGGTGAGCAGGGGGCTGGGAGGCAGCCTGAGACCATGGTCTCACGCTGCCATGTGGGGTTCAGCTCCCTACGGGTCGTCACATCCTCGCTTTGAGCTTGCCCCAGGCTGACATGGCTCTCTGGCAGGAGAGTGGTGAGAAACCCTGTTTTCCTCCTAAGTCAAGCCTGCTCCTTTATTTTGGTGGGGAAAAGGGCAGCCCTGGAAGCAGTCCCAGGTGTCACTGCATCCTCACCTGCCTGGCAGCCCATGCGCTGGCTCGGGCCACATCCCTGCCCTCCCATCTCGCTGTGCCCCATTCCCGTCCCTCCTCCTGCTGTGACTTGGCTCTCACGTGCTCCAGGGACAGACATGCTGCTGAAAAAGAAAGCGAGAGCCAAGTAGCTTCTGGAAGACTGGAGGCATCTGCAGGCCGGCAGATGCTGCTGGCACCCAGCGTTTGTCAGGACCATTCGCACGGACCTCAGGAATATTTATTTGCATCCTGGCCTCAATCCCAGTTGGGATCTTTGGATGCTGCTGCTGCATGAATATTTATTAAAACAGATGATTATCTTTTCTTGCTGTGCACCCTCGGTTTGCATCCTGTTTGTGCGCATTGCTTCTCGAGAACCACGTTTCCTATTACTCTGCTTTTCACTGCACTCTTGTGCTGGATTGTGGTGTAACCAATTATATATAAAAAGAATAACCTGGGGGACGGACTCTTGGTTTTTCGATTGCAGTTTTCTCTCTTGGGGTTTTGTTCTCCTTTAAGGCGTGTTCAGTGACAGACAGCTTCATTTGCTCAGATGTCCTTTGCCCTCTGAGGTTTAATGTATTTATTTAGAAGATGAAGCTTGCTGTCAGTATTTGTATAGCACCCTCTGGAGTCTGACTTCCCCAAAATCTGGAAGTACATGATTTGTTTCACCAACAAATAAGCCCTATTAATTAAAAGATTTTTAGCAAATTGGCTGATATTATTCAGTCTCTGCCATAGCAGTTGTTGAAATCCATCCTATGTACCGGCTTTTGTTTCACATTGATAGTGCCAGAAAAGACCTGTTTTGGACTTTTTTTACAGTGCAGCAACCACGCTCACATTTCAAGGTCAATTCAGAAAACTCAGAAGCTTACTGCATGTCTCCAGCGCACAAGGTGTTTTATTCAGCCTGAGTTCAGAATGAGCTTTTATTTCAAAAATCCCTCCATACAGTGCTATAGAACAAGAGTTGCCACCTTTTGAAGATTATTTTCAGTCTCCTGGGACCAAAACCACCCTGGGTCAGGGAGCACTGGGGGCTGTGTTGTCTCTGTCCCACCCAATCGCTAGACAAGGCTTATACGCAGCATCCATGAGAAGTGTCTTTCCAGGTTGGGTGACAGGGAATGCTTTGCAGGAGAGGAGGCGGAGATGCTGAGCGGCTGAATTCCGGCACGAAGGCTGCAGTGTGTTATTATTTTCCCCCTCCTCACAGTATGCTGCGGAGTTGCTGGCAGTGGTGCGCCTCCCCTTCATCCATCCCAGCTATCTGCTAAATGTTGTTGACAACGAGGAGTTGATAAAGTCTTCGGAGGCTTGCCGGGATCTAGTGAACGAAGCCAAACGTTATCACATGCTGCCACACGCCCGACAGGAGATGCAGACACCGAGGACCCGGCCCAGGCTCTCTGCAGGTAAAGCAAAACTTCCTTCAGTGACAGCAGCTCCCTGGTCCAGTGGTTCCCAGGCATGGCCAGGACGTGCCCTGGGATGGGGCACGGACCTCAGCTCTTTCACTTGGCTCCTTCTCGGAGCCTGGTGATATTTCAAGCTCCATTTTCCATTCCTACTTTGCTCGAGCAATTAGGAGCCTCTCCCAATGGTCAGACATGGCTGTTTAGATGTACGCTCCTCAAACAAGATTTAAAAGGAGTCTAATTTTAGGAATTATTATCTTTAGCAGAGACCATGACGTTCCCCCGTCGTCCTGAAAGTGAGCCCCTTGCTGTCTGTGCCTCGGTTTCCCTAGCTGCAAAAATTGGTGAATAATTTGCTGCTTTGCCATTCAGCCTCTCGTGGGGAGGATCTGACTAATACTCATAATATAACAGCTTCACTTTTAAAGCCCTATGTAAATGTATTATTTTCATATAGTGAGTCTCACAGTACAGTTCAGGTTGTTTGCTGCCTCCAAAACAAATGGATCACACATGATATATTCCCTAGTAAAAACCCAGCAGCTATGGAGAACTGTGTTGCTTCAGGACATTGCTCACCTGAGGAACAGATGCATTTTCCTTTTTGGAAAAATACATTAAAAAACCCCAAGTGCCCAACTCACCAGCAGAGCCCATATCATGGTAATGTGAGAAATATCCTAAATATTTGTTGAACAGAGAGTGGTACAAATATCATGTAGGAATACAGCATCCAAGAAGGAGTCAGATGAAACAGGTGGCTTGTTTTAACGTGCTGCCTGTACTTCTGCCTCCTGTAAGTACAATCACAAAACCAGGCAAAACTTTCTGTCACTGCCACTAATGCTAATGTGGCACGGAGATGGCATATCAAACCACGGCATTTGCAGCTTCTGGAGACTGCCTCATCAAGGCACCTTTCAGAAGGATGAAGTGTAGAAGACTTTCAATAACAATCTACCCTAAAAAGTCTTTCATTGAAGACGACTAATGGTGTGATGTTTGAAGGGATTTTTGAAAAGTGCTTATTTTATGTATATAAAATTGTAGGTGTAATGTGATCCGTTTCCAGAAGCCTGTTGATGAGGGAAAAGTGATTCTCTCGGGGTAAGAGAGGGTGATTATAGTTTTTCAGGTCAGAGTCTAATTATATAGAATCATGTTATTTTGCATATCAACGGCATTCATGTAGGCACAAAGGATCTCTAAACACCCTTTGTGGACTTGCTGCAGTGTGTCACATGCCCTCTCGAGATCATTGATTATAATCAAATTATGTCTTGCACAGGTGATTATATTTTTTGGTATGGCACAAAAATAATGATCTCTTGTTACTGAGAAACATTTATTTAAAAGTGTACAGCACTTTAAGTTAATAACTTTTAAGAGAGTAACCTTGCTTGAATGACACAAATGTATTTTTTGAAAACGCTAATGAACAATGACAATAATCCATTGCTCTGAAGATGCATTTCTCTCCACTGCAGCTCCTAATCTCTCTTGATGGCAGTCTCACTTCTGCACATCTAACCCCACGGCCTGTGACACTTGTCTCTGGGCTGGGCACTGTAACACATCACAGCAACGGGTCAGGCTGTGAGCACAGCTCCCGAAATGGCGATTCCTTCCAGCTCGTGGCTTTGTGGTCCTGCTTCTGAGCCCACCTCTCCTGGCAACAAATTGCACTGGGACATAGAATTGCAGCAGAAAGATTTGTAACACTTCTGCTAAATGCTAAATGCAACCTTGACTCTTGGTGTTGGAGCCAGAAAACATCCCAAAGTTAAACTGTGACCCATCATTGCAGGTATCAGTCTGGAGTAACACTGAGATCAGATTTGACTCAGCTGTGGCTGTGAAGTAGGAATAAAAACTCTGAGATGTGGATTAGAAAAATTTTGTCCATTTTCACGAACAGAGAATTTGGCTTGCTCTACACCCTGCCTGGGGGAGCTGTTCAAGCACAGATAAATCTCAGTTAAAAACTGTATTACGACAGGGGCTATCTCCGTCAGATTTCCTGGCACCTAGTACACTAAGGCCCTGATCCGTGCCTTGAGCATGTTATCTACATCTGGAAAACCTGCTTTCTCTAGGAAAAGCAAAAAAAAAAACCCACCAGAAAATGATATCTTAATAGACTATATGCAGAGAGAAGATCATGATGAAGAACCATAACCATAGCCTAAATCTCCTCCCAACATTAGCGTTTTGTGTGAGAACACCTCCAGGTTAAAGTCCAAACATAGTTTCCCTGGATAATGGCCAAGCTCCAAAGCTATCATAAACCTTGACAAAATTCCCATTTTCTTTAGTACAACAGGAATTTGCTACATGCAGGTCTCACTCGAAGACTGTTGAAATCAATGGCCAACTTTACATGGAACTGCCTTTTTATTTCTTTCCCCTTCAAGTTTTGCCCGGATGGCATCTGCCCTTCCAAGTTCTGCCAAGCATGTTCATAGTGTCCTTCCTCACCCCCTGCTCCACACACAGACACTCTTTTTTCTCACCCTTCCTGGTTTGCACATTCTAAAACAGATTTATATACAATACATTAAAATTACCCTGACTGACGAGTATTTTTTAATAGGCTCCTGCCTGGTTGAGAGATGACGTTTATAATACTGTTTTTCTTACTTGAATCCTAGGTGTAGCTGAGGTAATAGTCTTAGTTGGGGGTCGTCAGATGATTGGCATGAACCAACGTGCTTTAACAGCGGTCACTTGCTTAAATCCTCAAAACAACAAGTGGTACCCTTTGGCCAGCCTGCCTTTCTATGATCGAGAATTTTTCAGCGTGGTCAGCGCTGGGGACAACATTTATCTCTCAGGTAAGCAGCAGTTTTCATGGAAACGTAGAATCACAGATGGTTTGGGTTGGAAGGGACCTTCAAAGATCATCCAGTCCAACCCCCCTGCAATGAGCAGGGACATCTTCAACTGCATCAGGTTGCTCAAACCCCCATGCAGCCCGACCTTGAACACTTCAATGACGGGGCATCCACAAGTTCTCTGGGCAACCTGTTCCAATGTCTCAACACCCTCATTTTAACAAATTTCTTCCTTATGTCCAATCTAAATCTACACTCTTTCAGTTTAAAACTGTTACCTCTGGTCCTTTCACTACAGGCCTTGGTAAAAAGCCTCTACCCATCTTTCTTATAAGCCCCCTTTAAGTACTGAAAAGCTGCAATAAACTCTCCTTGGAGCCTTTTGCAGGCTGAACAACCCCAACTGTCTTAGCCGGTCTTATATTCCAAACATAGAATAGTTTGGGTCGGAAGGGACCCTTAGAGGCCATCTAGTTCCAATTCCCCTGCAGTGAGCAGGGACATCTTCAACTAGATCAGGTTGCTCAGAGCCCCGTCCAACCTGACCTGGGGTGTTTCCAGGGATGGGGCATCTGCCACCTCTCTGGGCAACCTGGGCCAGGGTTTCACCACCCTCATGGTGAAAAATTTCTTCCTCATATGAAATCTAAACCTACCCTCTTTCAGTTTAAAAATGTTACCCCTGTCCTGTCACCACAGGCCCTGCTAAAAAGTCTGTCCCCATCTTTCTTACGAGCCCCCTTGAAGTCCTGGAAGGCTGCAGTAAGGTCTCCCCAGAGCCTTCTCTTCTCCAGGCTGAACAACCCCAACTCTCCCAGCCTGTCCTCAGAGGAGAGATGTTCCAGCTCTCGGATCATTTTGGTGGCCTTCTCTGGCCCCGCTCCAGCAGGTCCATGTCTCTCCTGTGCCGAGGGCTCCAGAACTGGATGCAGCACTGCAGGGGGGTCTCCCCAGAGCAGAGCAGAGGGGCAGAATCCCCTCCCTCGCCCTGCTGGCCACGCGGCTTTGGATGCAGCCCAGGATGCGGTTGGCCTTCTGGGCTGTGAGCACACATTGCTGGCTCATGTCAAGCTTTTCATCCACCAGTACCCCCAGGCCATCTCCACGGGGCTGCTCTCAATCCCTTCATCCCCCAGATTTACTGGGCTGAGAGGAAAGTTTCCACCTTACAACACAGGCAGCACAGACAAAGAAGGACATGCTAGAGTTTTACCCAGCTGCTCCTGGGGAAAGAAAAAAAAAGACAAGTGGGAGGGAGGTTGGGAGAGAGGGATTTCCCTGCTTTTATCATTCTCCATTTCTCTGCTGCATTAACATTCTCTCAAAGCAGTCAACAGCAATATTTTGCAGTTGCAACGTGAAGAAAATAGGTCTGACAACCATCAAGCATGCAAAGAGGTTTCACTGCCATAGAAACACAATTTATAATACTGGCTGTAGTTGAGTCTAAATAGCGGGTTATGGAATTTGAGACAGACAGGCTGAACTGCTGAATATGTGACCTACACTTACAGTATTTGCTTACAGGAGCATTCACATTTTGTACTTCTTGTTGAGACCTCTCTTTTGACAGTAGTCACTAGCCCTGTAATCTTCTTAGTTTCGATGAAACTGAGACCACGCTCCTTGAAAGGCTTTAACTCCCAAAGTAGCCATCTACACTGCGCCCACAGCATCACGGTGTCTGGTTTTTTGCAGTCTGGTGGTACCTCTGCTTGGCTGAGGGGGAAAAGCAATTCCCACCAGGCGATGCGAGGATGCTCTGATGGCAGCTGAGTGGAGGTTTGATGATGATAAAGAGAGGAGCCTGAGCAGGGAGGTGCGGTTGTGTGTGATCCGAGGATGTAGTTGGGAGCGCAGATGCACCAGGCAGTACCAGTAAGGGGTTACAGTTGTTGCCTTTCCCTTGCCGAGTTCCCTCACTGCATTTTCCACAGTGAATTGCTGCCTGTGGTGTTAAATTCCATTAATACTGCATAAAGGCCCAAAGGATTGACTGGAAATTATTTCTTCATGTGTTTTTGCCCATGCTCATTTTGCTGCTGGAGCAAAAGCCTTCTGTGGAGGCTTTTGTGAGATGTTGACTTTTACTTATTCTTAGCTAAGGTACTTTCCAATATGTAGACCCACTTTAGGCTGTGCCATACCTGCTAACAAAAGCTGTTGAATACTAAATTCAAAGCTTATTTCAGCTCTTACCCTTGAATCTGGATGAGCTGATGGTATTCAGTGGCTACAACAGGAGAGCTGAAAGTCCCGCATGGCTGGAAACCTAGGGGGGTGTCGGTGGATATTTTGCTTTGCTCAAACTTAGAAGACACAGGAAAGAGGGAAGGGGAACCAACAGAAGTGGGAATGAACTCCTGCACGCTCTGAGTACTGGACCCCACACTGCACGGCATAGGCTTGGAGAGCAAAATGCCAAGGAGGAAGCCTGGTTTTCTCATTAAACCACAGAAATGAGTATAGTTTCTTTTCTTGGCTCAGCCACTGTCTCCTAGTGTGGTCTCAGCTAAGTCATTTCACCTCTTTGTGCTTCAAAATAGGGATAATAAGATACCCACTAAGTGGTTACCTTGGAAGCTTCAGTCAGAAGTTTAAAAATGACGAATATAAATATTTCACTGGAGCATCTTGAACTGTTTTACAGGAGTGGTACAGCTGGTTCTTTCCTTTATCAGCAAATGAAAATAAATAAGAAATTTGTCCCTGAAAATTAGGCATTAAGCCTACAGTACAAGCAATGACTTTATTCTGCCCATGTATGTGTTGCTTCAATCCATCACTATATTAAGCCTTTTAGATTTCAGACTGGCCTGTGTCTCGCAAGCCAGATAGGCTCTGCCTCCTGACACCTTCTTGCAAGTGTTGCAGTAATTTAATCGACTGGAAGTTATTTATGAACACTGAAAAGGGTCTATCCCCTTATGTACATGTCCCTGGTAGTCTGACATCTTGATTTCTTCATGTCATCTTCTTCAAATAAAAACAGCCTTTGGGGCGCATGAATAAATGACACAGATATGCATCATCGGAACAGATGCTCAGTATTGAGGGTGATTTATTTTAATTAGTCAAATGTCATTTGAAGAGTTTTTACTTTGTAACTGCCTTTGATTGCTGTGTGCAAAGCTGCTGCCATTCCAGGATCTCACGTAATTCTCCCCTTTTCTTTCTCTCACCCGCACGTCGGTGCCAGGCGGCATGGAGTCGGGTGTCACGCTCGCTGATGTCTGGTGTTACATGTCCTTGCTCGATAACTGGAACCTCGTGTCCCGCATGACAGTCCCACGGTGTCGACATAACAGTCTGGTGTACGATGGGAAAATTTATACCATTGGAGGGGTCGGTGTGGCAGGCAACGTTGACCATGTGGAAAGGTAAAAAAAAAAAAAACAAAACCAAAAAAACCATGCTGTTTGCTGGAGCTTTTTCTTAATGCTGTGCTAAAGGACCATTTTCCTTTTAAACCACCCATCAAATGGGCTGTATGCGTTAAAACGAGCTTTTATAACAGCTAAGAAAGGAGGAAACTACAGAGGATTATATTTCTTTTTAAAGCTTCAGTGGAAAGCATTGTTTCAAAACCAAAGACGAAAGCTGCCAGTGTGTTTGTCGGTTTGCTCGGGGGAAGAAGAGAGGAATTAAGTTTCTTTGGACACTTTACACAGATTATACAATGAACTAATAAACTTCCTTTGAATTCAGTACTGATGATAGTCTTTACAGATCACAATAATCCTTTTTCTTTTTTTTAAAAAAAAAACCAAAAAGCAACAGCAAAGTAAGCTTCTCACATGTGCTCTCCTGGTAAAGCACCTCAGCGTTGACCTGGCTGGAAGAAAGATCCTCCCTTTGGTGGTCTTGGCCTGGGGCTGGGACCTGCCAAGCTCCGAGTAAAACAACCAATAAATGGAAACAGTTTTGAATTCCTGGCCGAGAGGGGCTGAATAGAACTGGGAGCGAATGGAGATGTCTGTTTTCAAGAAGACTCCAGATATAAAAATTTTCCTTTTCTCAAATGGAACTTGACAAAAAAAGGAAGGAACAAAAGCACAAAAGAAGCATTTCACAAAGTAGAATTCCAAAACCAACTAATTTAATGTCAACCATAACATTCAATAAAACAATAAATTTCATATGCATATCAATGTTTTCATTAAAAAATAGAAACCGCTTTGAAATGCCGTATATAAGAATATTCCATTCCAAAAAGATCAATACAGCTCTAACCTTATCCAAACACATAAAAATGCATTGTGACAATAAATTAATGATACATTTTTGTGCAATGTTTTTCTTTAGTGAATTGGACAGCCGAAAATATGAGGGTTTTTTCTTTTTGTCAGTTTTAAGTGCTCTATTTGGATACTTCTTCAGCCACATTTTGAAGAAGGCATTTCCCGGTAACAGTTGCCTTAACAAGCAAGCCAAAAAGGGATAGGTCATTAAGAAAGATTTTGGGGAAAAAAAAAGAACGTTTTTCAAAACGTTAGGATTAAAGATGCTTTCAAGGATTTTTGGATATTTCTGGATTTTGGTGCTGCAACATTTATGTTCCATTTATACAAGGGGTGTTTATTTTTTCATTTAAGTAGATACCGTAAATACTGAATACCAAAACCTGTATTAAAAGTTTATTAAAGTTTCAAAGTCAAACACACAGGAAATTAGGGAATGCCAGAAATAAAGTTTCCTTCTGCAGTTCTACATTTTGGTTCAATCTTTAATTGTGTAGTCATTTTTTTCCCCCAAATGATTTCTGCCTAGTTCAGTGCATGGGACAGACCAGTTTGGGGAAAGTATGCATGGCCAGGGAGATCCTATCTGGTGCCGAGTGATCACCATTCACATGCAGTTTTGTGTTCCTCTGTGTTCACAAATTTGGCATTATTTTGCCTAGGAGACAAGGATGTGACAAAAAGAGAGGACGTGTGCTGTGGAACAAGGTCTGCAGGTAGCCTCCCCTCCCAGCCCGGGCTCGGGCTGAAGGCCTGACGCAGGTGATACGCTCAGCAAGTCAGGGGAACGCAGGCAGCGAAGGATGAGTGATAAATAATACCAGTGAATGCAACACCTGCGTGTTGCTCCCCTCCTTAACCCTGAGTTTAAGGTGGGCACTGCCCTTGGGACTTGCTTTGGAGGAAATCTCACTGTTTTATGCAGATCTCTTTCTGATTTCTGAAGGTATTTGTCCTGTAATTTAAGTCGGTAAATTTTTAACTAGCAGAAATGTTTTTGTGAACACGGGAAGGCAAGAACCCGGGAAAGGGATGCAATCTTTCATTCCATCTCTGTAAAGAGGAACATGGAAATACTGCTATCCCGGATACACGTCTTGACAGCTGTCATCGACTGAATGAACTCTTCTAATTTTTCCCAGATTCTCATGTCTTTCTCTGCTCTGATTCTCATGGTCTGTCTTTAACAAAGCACCCGACACGTTGGTCAGCTGAATGAACCGCAAATCAAGCAAAGTCTCCTCCTCTCCTCCCTTATCATCTCGGTCACCCAAGCCCTTGCCACAAATGACATTGCAGCCCCTGAAGTCACGCTCAGGCCCTCGGCGTACCCTGCATGGCTCAGGGCGAGCAGCCGTGCTGGTTTTCCGTTGTAACAAGCCCACCAAGATACTTCCATGTGGGAAAGGAGCAGATTTCCTCCCTATCGTTTCAGTGCACACTGTCTCAACGGCAATAAGGATGTCTTGTCATGGGGATTTGCTAAACCTGTGGTTATAATTAATCTGCTATTGTCTATAAAGTGGCTTGTGAGACGCAGCCATTGAAAAAGTGCAACATGGCCTCTTTTCAGTTATGCCAAGAAATGCAGGAGGGTTTGGAATGTTTCCTTTTTTATCCTCTGTATTAAAGTGACAGTGGGGGATGACAGAAGCGGAGCATGGCATGGCTGAAGCCGTGCCTCTTGGAAAGGATGTTGCAGGGTCTGCTGTTAGAAACGCAGGTGAGAAAAAGCTGACCCTTGCAGCTGGACGGAGCAAAGTCAGGCCTTTTCAGACAAAACATTTCCCATTTGGACCAGGCAGCCAATTTGTGCAAGTGTTCAGGAATTTAAATCACTGGACCCAGTTCAGCCGCAAGCAATGCGGCTTTCTGAATTTGGGTTGCAACTTTAAAAACAACGTTAAAATCCGAAGTAAAGCCACTTTAATTGCTCGGTTGTCATGTGTGCAGTTAATACTCACTTCTTGACTTTGCCCTCTCTCTTTTTCCCCCTCCTCAAAAGCTACAAGCCTTCTCCCACCGTATTTCTGTGAGGGCTGCCCATTCCTCTTCAAATATTGTGCTGCTTTGGATGGGACACTGAGCTGCCGCCCCTCAGGAGAGGGGAAACCTCTCTGTCATTCCAGCAGGTCTTACAAAAGCACTGTATTAAAATCATAGTAAAGTTATATGATGCAAGTCAGGTGATGCCAAAAATTACATTTACCTCTGAGGTTAACATTGTTCCCCTCAGTGTTGAATTTCAGGGTTGCGCACTCTTGGGTTTTGGTTTGTTTTGCAGCCCAAAGGAGGCATCTGAGCTTACAGCCCTGTTACCCGCCCAGATGGAGGTACGGTGGCTCATCCAGGCCTGATGCAGGATGCAGTCCTGAGCTGTGCCACCAGTGCGGAGGACACACTGGACACCCTCCCTTGCTGGGCCAACTACCACCTCCCTTCATGCACATGCAGCTTATCTTTCCCAACCACATTTTTCTTTCTGCTTGCTCAGTTAGCTCAACCATGACCATGCCCAGCTTCATCCAGGTTTCGATGCGTATTCGCTGGCGTGGTGGAGGGCACGTCTCTGGTCCAAAGTGACCTACCCTGCCCTCACCAGTTAGCAGCACAGAGCATGGAGACTGCAGAGTGTCACCACAGTGGGTCTTTGAAGATGGAGAAAATAACATTTTCTCCCGGTTTCCTTCTTGTCTTCACCTGTTTTTCCTGGAATTCTTGGAATATTTCCTCCTAAGCAGTTAAAATCTTACAAAGATGTTTTTATTGCATTTGCTTTTAAAAACAGATGTGAGACCATCTTAGCTCTACGTGCTACTGCCTGACTGCACCCAATACATCAGCTGCACCGTTAGAAAGCATTAAAGCAAGTAGGGACCACCGCACTCCTAGTGATTTATGGCATCATCTCCTGTGCTCCTCTCTCCGTGCTTTTGGTTGTGTCATTGATGCTGAAGGGTGCAGCCTCAACCAGAAATTCTGGTGCCATTTAAATCAGTAGCTGTTTTCCCATCAACTTCAGTAGGGCTGAGATTTTTTACCCTTTATCTGCCATTTGTCTGTAAAGAGGCAGTAAAAATTCCAGCTTGATAATATTACAGGACTATCCCAAACAGACAGGTAGGAGTCATTCGTTACTCATCTTAGAACAATATGCATATGCCAGAGGGTCTGAGTTATAAGTTCATTTTTGTGGCTGTACATGGGTATATGTGCAGGGAGAGTAATGTTTTTGGAATGAGTGTTTAGGGAAATAACGGCGTGGCTGCAGTTCTCCATCAAGCCCCTCTGGCAAGTTTCTGTGTGACAGGGAGCGAGTCATTAGGTGTTAGGCGAGAGGGTATTACACTTTCTGTCTTCTTCTGAGATATGAGTGGAGTTGGGAGGCGGCGAAATGAAGTGGATCCATGAACTAGGTTTTTAGATAATGGATGGGCCCTGTAATATATGCAGTTGAAAGCCGAGAAGACTGCCTATGCTGACAAGACAATGTATGTGACTAAAAGTGTGGAAATGTGGGTGCTTTGTGGTTATTATCTGTTTGAAGGACAGAAGAAGATGAATCCCCTTGACCTGACAGCACTTTTACAATAGGGTTGTCTAAAATTGAGAGATTACTTTGGTTGGCAGTGTGTACTTGGAAGACAGTCTAAAATATTCAATGTGAAGAATAAGCTTTATAAGCTTTAGAAACTGCTTCATAACCTACTGTTTTATTGACATCTTAAGAAAATTAAATATATAGCCTTGTCCAAGGACAGTTTCTTAAGCCCCCCAGAACAGTCAGAAGAAAATAAAAAAGGCAAAAAATAGTAATCCATTAATGTGATTTTAAACAACATGTGAATCATCTGAAGAGCAGATCAATATGACACTGTACAGCTTTATTTTAAATAGCAGCTTTCCTGTGAACAGAATTAAATAATGTATAAGAAACTGGAGGGTGCATGTCTGTAAGCGACTGACCGTGATGTAAGGATTTTATAATGTGAATAAATGAAGATACTCATATGGCTGTTTAACCTAGAAGGAGAGAAATTGAGAGACTGAGGAGGAAAAAAAAATACTGTTTTCAGGTACTGAAGAGATCAAAAGTCAAGAAGGCAGAGAAGCAAATGGCACAGCTTGAAATGAAGAGTTTTCTGCTGTTAATACTGAGGTGGTAGGGGAAGAGCGAGAAAGGAGGCATTGAACGAAATGAGTGAAGCAAGAGGAGGATCAGGCCCGCAGACGAAATCCTAAGAATGGAGAGTTGTGAAAACCAGCAAGGTTATTTCTGCCGCTGCTCTCTTCAAGCCTGGGCTGTACTTTCTGCTGGGTTCAGATCATTTGCCATATCGTGGCTGTATAAATAACACATAAAGCAGAGGACAGTGCGCGCACAAGGGTCAGGTGAGACAACGGTGCTTGGTGCACATGAAGGGACAGGCAGGGACACACACGTCCTGCATGCCTGAAAAGCCTGATGTCCAGAGCACAACCAGGCCGTGGACCGCAGGGTTGCAGGGACCGCTCTGGGGCAGAGGAAGGCGTGCGAGGGCATCCCAGTAAAACCACACGTGAATTCATAGCGTGCAAGGACTGCAAAACCAGGAGTCAGTCATGTGAAAGGAGGTGTCCTTGAGGTTTTAAGTTCAGCAGATAGGATGGGCTTGCTAGGCCCATAGCCAAGGACAAGCATGGACACACCGGGACTGGAGGGAGCAGTGGAGGAGAAGGAGGAAAAACCATTGCTCGGCTCCAAGCCAGCTCCCATTCAGTCTCCATCTATGGCTTCAAACAGGGGAACCAACTGCAAAGCTTGCCTAATGGAAAGAGATCAAAGTGATTGTTCGTTAAATCAGTTCCCGCCCCGCTGGGCCCTGAGCAGAGCCGGTGCTAAAGACACCGAGGAGCCCCACTCGCACTAGCGGCAGCGGAGTGATGGCAGCGAGAGATGATGCAACAGATGGAAGGGCCCTCGGGAAGGAGCGGTAAGGCAGGTGTCATTATTTCCTGTCCTGGAAGGCTACAAAGGTTCAATTTTATTCAATTTTAAACCAATTTAGTTAATCTGGTGCAAATCCTTGTGTGAACACATTAAGAGCTGACTTGAGATAGACCAAAATGATGGAAACCTGCCTTGCAGTGGGAGACTTAAGGAGCTTAGACTACTTAGTTTATCCCACGGAAGGTGAAAAGGTCACTTTATTATTTTCTGCAAGTTCATATGTGAAAGACAGAGATTTGAGAGCAGACAGCTTTATAATCCAACAAAAAACAAACAAACAAACAAACAAAACTTACTTTCTGGTGGTTCGGAGGTGAAGCAAAACAGAGACTAGAAATCAGGTGTACAGTATTGCAAGGAGGGAATGAACCAGAGGAATAAAATTCCCGGGGGATGGAGGGATGAACAGGTATCAGGAGGCCTTGAAGGCACCCATTTCTCTTCTTCAGTCCCAGGGTCAAGTTAGGCACTTACTAAAGAGACTTACTTCACTGAGTAGCCTGTGTGAAACCCTCGTTAGATGCCTGTGTTAGGTGGACAAGGGCTGACTTCCATCTGCTTTATGGTTCGCTGATTTTTTAAACCAAATCACCCTCAAGACAAGGGAGGTTTTTTAAGCTGCCTCACTTGCACCTATATCCAGTAGACTTGCAGCCTCCAGCTTTCAGCTGATGAAGTGAAACTGGTCATTTCTGGTTTCTCCGTGGCAGATGAAGGAGGGTAGAAGACAGAAAGATCAGTTTATGTACAGCATAAACAGAGCGCAGTGAAAAATAGGATCTGAGGGACCTGAGATCCCAATAGCGAGATTCATCCAGAAAAGTGATTATTGGTTTTGTAACCTGAACCTTTCTCCAGTATGACTATAAACATGGTCTTCAACCACCCCCAGCAAACGTGAAGGGCGTAACGCCTCCTTCCCAAAAACGTACTGGGAGGATCAGGAAGTCGCTGGCAGGAATGTCTGTCGGGGGAACTGTGGTCTGCCAGGCACCTCTGCCGGCGCCCGGGGAGGCGGCACGGCTGCTCGCCGTCCCTTCTCGGACCACTTTGGCCACAAATGTTGCTGGTGCTAAGGCGGAGCGGGTGGTGTGAGACAATACCTATCAGGTGACAGGTATCTTTTATGTCTTAGAAGCCAAGGAACTAAAAAGGCACATTAGGTCAGTTCTTAGCTCTATTTCTTTGCCCAGTTTCTAACCAATCATAACTAATTTCTTAACCAGCTTTATTATACAAGACAGACATCAATAATTAAATTACCAAGCCCCAACTTACTGCAGTTAGCAAAGGGTAACCCAAAAGCAGTGTATGAAACTGTTTATATTACGTGAGATATTTGCATATCTGCTAGGACGGGTGCGAGCGCTGGGGGCAAATGCAGGAGATGCAGCATGTGGTGCCTTACTTGGAGGAGCTGCTCACGCAGGCAAACGAGCATCTGCAGGCCCAGGTTTGGTACCAAAACCTAAGAATCAGCCCAATATAGGTGTGTGGCCTTGAATGCTCCCAGCACCATGTTGTTTAATCTTGTTGTGTTTCTCCCCTTTGATCACTTGGTTGTAGATGAATTTAATTTCTCAGTAACTAATTTAGAGCATTGTAAAAGGCAGTCCTCCATGCTCATTATAAGTGACTTTCCATATTTTTTTTTTTAGTTAAAGTTTGCCTCCCTCTTGCTTCATTTTTACGAGTGTGCTAATTACTTTCAGTTATATTACTTGGAAACTCATTAATGCATTTTCATTAAGCACATTATTTTGTGCTGTTTCCACCATTTATATCTCTTGTCCCTTTTATTTTCCCCAAGTTTGGGCAGTGAGAATTTGAGGGACATGTTGCAAAGGGAGAATTCCCCTGTCGCTAAATCAATTTTTACAGATGGATTCATGGCCGTGGATTCACTTCGTGTTTGCATATTGCATATCACTAATATTAAGAGCAAAAGCCCTGAATCGGTGATGAGGGCTTCTGTTCTTGCAGTCAACAATTCTGAATAATCGCTACACAGGAAACTCCTATTTGACTGAATGTGCCATTACACAGAAATATAGAAGCCTAAAAATCACATTATTTTCCACTGTCTCCAAGACTCGTCTTAAAGCAGCTATTTGGATCCCTGCCACATTATCGTTAAAAAAAATTGACGTCTGTACTTGTGACATTGTCTAAAATGAATCTTCATCCATGGATTATTAACTGCACATCCCTTATGGTCAATGGCTTAATTAAATCAGATACTGATGACCTTAAAACTAATTTAGCACTTTCATGCACACTCATTTCTGTTTGCTTCACGTCAAATATAGATGCAACGGTGAAATCTTATTCCAGCATTAACATTTGCAGCTTCTTGCAATGAGCACAGTGGTTTGGTTTGTGCAATGAAAATTAAATGGAAGCAACTTATTCTGGCACAAAATGTGCATCGTGGTGGGTTAACTAGAGTAAGAAGAGCTATTGTGTTCCATTATGTTGTAGGTGAGATGTGTTCCATGAGCTGAACAACTGAAGTGTATTAACAGTTGCCTGCCTGCAGTTGCTATTGGATATCTGCACTGATTTGCAAGAATAATCTCATTGTATACTCATTAATAGAAATTAATTAGTGGAAGACATCTCAACAGAGATGTCCTGAGTTTCTTTAGCTTGGACTATAATGAGATTTGAGAGGCATATACAGAAAATAGAACCAGCTTTCTCCAGGCTTTTCGCAATGTTTTAAAAGCTCAGAAAAGGCATTAATTACACTGTTTATCAAGTGGCTGAATTTGAAGGATGTTAGGAAATACATTTCCACCTCTGCTTTTCTTCTGCTTGTCAAGCTGCCTTTCTGTTACATCCCAGCTCGATTTCTATGCCTGTCTATTGTGCCCAGCGCTGCATCATCTCAGCTCACTCCGGTTGTTGTCATCCCAGGTACGACACGATAACCAACCAGTGGGAGACCATCGCTCCTCTGCCAAAGGCCGTCCATTCAGCCGCTGCGACTGTTTGCGGTGGGAAGGTCTACGTCTTCGGTGGCGTGAACGAAGCCGGACGAGCTGCGGGGGTCTTGCAGTCCTACATCCCTCAGACGAATTCGTGGAGTTTTATAGAGTCTCCGATGATCGGTAAGGGATGTGTGGTGTGAGAGTAAACATGTATTACAACAGAAATCTCTGTGCTACAGGTATTTTAATGCCTTTGCGGAAAGCAAATGAGTTGGGGGTTGAGGGGAGATTTGTTTACAACAGATTGGCGAGAATGCATGGTATATTATACCAGAGAGGCAATTAACTGGATCTTTACCGAAGGCAATTGTCACTCATTAATACAGCTAGTTATCAGCTGGAAGTGAAGGGTTCAAAGTAGAGGAGAAAGAAAAGCAGTTCTTAGGTATGGACAACTAGTAATTTTTGATCCAAAAAAGTGCAGTGAAACTTGCATACATGGTATCATGTGTTGCTCCATGCGGTTTTACAACACTGCTCAGTTAATGGATTATTACTCATGAGTTTGTTAAAATGCTACCTGTCCTGTGGGAAGTGGCAGCCATTCTTAACTGGAATTTATCAGTGGTGTCCAAAGGCATATGTGCTTCAGAGGCTGAAATCTCCGAGACATGCAGATTATTAAAACTGTGTTTATTAGTTTATGATGCCCTCAAGCTCACCGAACATTTTACAGAATAAAGACCAAGATGAGAGGCCAAACTTTCCAATGTACGAGCCAACATCAGAGGTGCAGACTTCCGTCCAAAATTAGGGCAGAGCTCAGAAGATGGCAACTTATTTACTTTCCGTGACAGTTTGCACCCTGAGTGATCAGGCTGCTTTTGGAAATGAGGTTTAGTGTTCAGCTTCATGAGGACATTACTGCAGGGTGACAGCGGACCTGGGCCAGCTGCTCTGCGCTGGGTGGCTGTGGACAGCCTTCAGTGTGGCTGTACTCAGGTTGCTAAAGAAACAGCACTCGTACAGTCATCAGCTGCTTTGGGGTGGCTTGCTTTTGCATCCTAGGAATCACAGAATCATAAAATCATAGAATCATAAATTGTATGGATTGGAAGGGACCTTTAAAGGCCATCTAGTCCAACCCCCCTGCAATGAGCAGCAACATCTTCAACTAGATCAGGTTGCTCAGAGCCTTGTCCAACCTGACCTGGAATGCTTCCAGGGGTGGGGCACATACCCCCGCTCTGGGCAACCTACGGCAGTTTTTCACCATCCTAAACCTCTTAGCTGTGTTGAAACTGTGACACGAGGTGCTTCGTTTTTTGAAAATCGTGGTCTCGGTATTGAGTCTGGTAGAGCAATAGGAGTAGCAAGTAATAAATTATAGAATTACAGTTACAAGGTATTATTCAGGTAAGGCCTAAGCATACTCAGAAAGCAAAAATAAGCTGCTCTTCTTATTATAGTTTGTTATAATTATTATGACTGTCTTCTTGGGGTTCCCTGGTAGATCCGGTCATGAGGAGCTGGTACAGCCATGGCTGTCCCCAGCGCAGCCAGCACTGCTGCCTTCCGACTCCCTTGCTGCTGTTTGTGTCCAGCCTAACATAACATGACATGCATATGATGCAGCATGAAGCGCCCAGCAGGAGGGCGTTAACCGGCAAAAGTCATGTTTATGTAAGACAGCAGTGCAAACAACCCTATTGCCTGGCTTTTTCCATCACATGGCTACAGCTGCTGCTGTTCATTTAATCCACTGACTGACAGTATGAGGTTTTCTTGTACTCAGAGCGTATTGCAAAAATGAATGCATTATGCAAAGAGGTATTCCTTTTCCTTACCAAAATAGTACAAGTGCCACAGGAGCTAAGAAATCATTCCCCGGGCTCGTTACACTGTCTAGCAGGCGTCAACACCACTGCGTGCTTGGAAAAAATCATCCAAACCATCCGGAGCTGGGTTCGTCATCCATTGTTCTAATGGACATGTACTATTATTTCCTAACAAAAATACATGAAAGACACTGGTGAAGTTAAAAGATGGTATTTATGTTTTGGTGTAAGCAAAGTTAATTAGTTAAGCTGAAGGCATAAAATATGTGATGAAATGCAGAGTTGCTGTATGTCTTTGTTGGGAAATGTATGACATCAATTTATTTGCAAATAAAGTGAAGCAACGCAGAGCCTGAAAAATTGCACCCCAGTGGAGAATGTCTGGGAAGCAGAACTGATGTGATGCCTGATCTTCACTAACAGGCTGTGGGAATACTGGAAATACACTTCAATTTCTCCAGCTGCACAAGAACCGTAGTATCACCTGTATTTGTAAAGTATCCCTCAAGAGCTGGATGCTATGCCAAGTGCGGTACAGTCAACATTTATATAAAACAAAGAGGGAGGAGAAGGAGTCTTGGCATGCTTTTTACAAAATGGAGTTGAGATTAAACCCTGATATGATCGCTGCTGGGGTGCCTTCGACAGCCTCAGAGCCTTTTTGTGTTCATTTGTGAATTCGTAAGGTGTCCCTCTGAGCTAAGTCAACTGAGACATTTGATGGCAAGTTGTGTTGATTAAGGTGACCCCAGAGATCAGTGAAACCTGTCTGACCTCAAGTAGGACAACGGATTATTTAAAAACACCTCAAACATGCTCAGATATGCAACAGAAGATGCAAGTATTGAAAGTAACCAAGGTGTCTGGAGATTTTTAGACCAGTAGTACCTGTTTCAAGTCACTGTGGTATTTTATGATGAGTTGAACACAGCATGGCACACGTTTGAACCCAACAGGTCCATCTCTTCCAAAGCGTCGTGTGCCAGCCTAACCCAAGGCAACATACGCATCAACCACAGCAAGGGGGAGGGTCATTTTTGGCTAATCTGAAGGGAGGCGAAAGCAGGCTGGATACTGATATCCTGTCTGTGCAAAGGAGATACAGAGTGGGGACCAATAACGCGACCACACAGCTCAGCCACCACTCTCTTCTGCCTCGATGTCTTCTAGGAATAAGCAGTGAATTCACTCCCAGTTTCCAGTTATTCTTTAGCCTTCACCTGCCAGGAGGTGCTGGGATGTGGACACCAGCGTGCAGTAGGTATGATGCTGGGCTTACCTACATGTTGCACAGGGATGTTTTGGTAGCCTTCGGGCAGGTGTAGATTACACACATCCATGTTTGGAGAGGAGAGGGCCTTTCTCAGTGCCCCATCCTTTGCTTCAACTCTATCCTCCCCCACCTTTGGAGCAGGCAGATGTTCCTGCAGCAGTACAGCCCACAGCTTGATGTTACTGGGGTAGTGGAGCCTCCCAGGGCTTTTACATTACATGTTTTTGATAAACTACCTTGCACACCCCCTTCTTGTGTTTTGAGCTGTAAGAAGTTTGCTGCTGTTGATCCAAAGTTGTACAACAGTAAATGAACATACTTGCAGCCCCTGCCTTTCCATTTCATGCCAAGCTGTCCTATAAAGCTCTGCTAAAAACGTATTTCATGCCCACCTTCCTGAGGTTTCTCTTATTTAACAAGATGGCCATAGACATGCTAAAGTCAGTGATTGTAAGTAAGCCTAATTATCTTGTCATTGCCTTTTACTTCACTTTGTGCCTTCATGCCAGAGCACTAAAATATACCTTTTTTGATACCTTGAACAGTCTGTACTGGTGGAATTACAACTTTGTATTGTTTCTGGATTGTAAGAAAACCAGTGTTTCATCATCACCACTATTAAATTTTAAAATCTAGTAAGAACTATAGGGACATAGAGGTCAAAGATCTATGAGCATTTCTGGTTTTTAATCCCCAAGTATGTAGATCCTCACTATACCGTTTACTCATGCAGTGATATGTCCAACCAAAGTGGGACTATCATAGAGCTAAGAATGCAAACAATATCTGGAAAACAGTGTTAGCAGCATCTGTGCATTTTTACTGCACTGTCATGGCTTATTTTGGTTAAAATGCATAATCGTTCGCATGAATTTATTTTGGGCTTTACAAGAAAAGTCAGATGCATGTCTTCACCTGTCCCTCTCTCTCCAGGCAAGTAGTTCAGTACCCATGTGTGGGTTTGGCTGGCTGTCACCTAGAAGTCTCAAAGCAATGAGTGTTCTATCTGATCCTTCAACATATTTTTCTTCCCATGACTAGTTCTTAGTGTTTTTCCCACTAGTAAGCTTGAATTTTATTTCCCTTTGTCTCACCTGTTTCTCCCCCACATATGCCATATCCTCTGTTCAGAATGATTTTTTTCTACTCCTTGATGTGTTCCCCCTACAAATACTTACTCTGCCCTCTACCCAGCAAAGTCCATGTTTTTGTGTTTGCCTTCTATTAGATGTCCTTCCCTTCACTTCCTACCTCCATTTCATCTCTGTGGCCATGCTTTGTCCAACTCTTTTCAGTTCATCAACATTTTGCCCGTAAATGTGATGCTGAAACTGCCCCGTGATGGCACGAGTCATCCCTGCCACGCACACGCACAAAAACAGCGTTCGCAATTGAAGATGCTCAACTTTTCGGTCTCTGAGGAGGGTTTGCTCAAAGATCGTTGGGGAAACCATAGGGCTGGTGGTGTAGTTATGAGAAATCAGCTAGCAGGAGAGCACCGTGCCAGAAGGGCTGACATCCGAGATCCTGCTGTTAATTGCAATATCTGCACTACGGCCTCACAAGCTATGTTAAGGATCAGACTGCAGTCTCCCGGCGGCCAAGAGGTGTTAACTTATCCATTGCTATGCCATTCTTCAGCTTGTCTGCATAGTACTCAGGGAGGGGAAGAGGCGCTTACTATAAAATAGATTTAGTTTCTATTAACTGGTCTTCTTTCTCCAATCTGCTTCATCATGTGCATCAACACCCCCCCGCTAGCCACCCACACCTACAGGTAGACGCCTCGGCGTTATGTCTGGACCGGTGGCATGCCCGCATTTCTTGCTCCTGATAAAAATGTTTGACTAGCTTGGTTTTAATAACCTGTTTCCATGTGAAGTGCTGCTGCCATTCATTTTAATGCCACTTCAGGCTCTCACCAAGTGCTTTACTGGAAGGCAATGTAAGATCTTCAGGCAATCACGGAAGGGAAAGCAGAACTGTGCTACTTGACCATATAATGTACCGAGAGATACAAGAGCCACGAAACACATCACAGACAGCACGCTGTCATTACTAAGTGAGGAAAACACCAGTAGGTTAAACTATCAACCCATGTGAAGTACACCTCCAGCTCAAGGGTTGTTGTTGAGTGCATACCCCTTCCCACAATGGCTTGTCACTAGAATAGAAATACTTGCATATTTTCCTATAGCAACAGCAAAGGAGAATGATGTTATGATGTTACCCACTTGGAGAAAAGAGCACCTTTTATGTATTATTTCCTTTACATTTATTCTGCCTTTTAGTTTCAAGTGTTCTTGCTGTCCTGGACAAATCCCATTTAAGATTTTCCAGCCTGAAATGGATTACTATACCTGACAGCCCCAGCACTTGAATTTTGGAGGGGAGAGGAGGCTGTTTCTCTGTTTCCATGCTTCCTCTCCCCTTTCTTCCTTCCCTCCCTGCCATATCCCACAGCAAGACTCTGACCCATAGGAGCTCATGTTCATGCCCAGTAGCATTGACCAAAAAGCCCAACCAGAACATACTTTCGCAAAATTAGGCTCCCCAGCCAACCACCATGAGCATGTTAAGGACTTCCAGCAGTGACAGAAGTTGGAGTCTCCTGTTTGCATGAGGTTACCAAGCCCTGGAAAGGACAACAACACGGGAAGAGTGTGGGTAGCACCTAGGATGAAGTAAGGTTAAAGACTGAAGGTGGTCATCCACATGCAGGTAGCAGGCATGGTGGCCTGAGTTTTCCAAGCTCCCTGATTCCGTGAACAATTTCCGCCTCCATGGTAACAAAACAAAAATAAAACCTACTGTTTTCTCTCTACCTGTCTCTGGAGGGGTGTCCCTTGTGTCTTTCTGCCATATCTTCATGAGGATCAGGAGACGGTTTGCTGTGAACTTTTCCCTTCCTGAAAGAAACAGCAGAGATTTCTCTGTGTCTCTATCTCAGGCTTACTTTATACCAATTTATGAAATTGTAGCTAAAGCCAAAAGCAGTAAAAGGACAACAGATAGGTGATGTATTGAAAAATTGATGAGAATCAAACATGATTGCCTCTTAAAAAAAGAAAGAAAAAGAATATCAGACTGTCTGCCTGTTTGAAAAGGGAAAAAAAAAGCCACTATAAAAATAACCAAGGGGTTTCCCTTTCTTTCTTTAACAAAAAGGAATGTGAAGTCAGTGATTCAGTCTCCTGAGAAGTCGCTGTTTCTGCCTTGAGGGAGCCCCACATAATTTCCCTGTGAGATTTGGGAGCTGAGGGTTTTTTTATGTGAGAGTTTCATTCTTCTGCAAAACAGTGCTAGTTGAATAAAAAAAACCCAAAAAAAACGGGAAGATGTGATAATTAAATATGGAAAATTTCTGATGAGTGTCTTAACTGGAAAAAATGTCACATATGCAAGTCTGACTTGGAAAGGGATGTGAGACGAGTTGTTAGGACAGATAAGTCTTCCTGATGAATGATAGTGTCTTAGTGGCACCGAGAAGAAACTGAATACTCCTTGTTCTATTTTCTGGATGAATTAGTTTCTTCCCATCTGTTCCCAAGGATCAGTGACATTTTCCTAATACATCCGTGGTTTTTTGACATATGCCTGTAGATACTCAGCATAATAGGATCCCAACTTTACCCCGTAACGTGTTTTGTCTGTGTTCACACCGGGTGCTGCACGCCCGTACGCGCCCCTGGGCACACACCGGCGCAGGGTGAGATGAACTGAGCCAGAGCACCCCACGGCCGTGCTGGAACAGAAGCAGACACCACAGACCCACTGTTTTTCTTCTAGTTTAACCAGTTCAAATCCCAGTTAAGGAAATTACCTCTCTTCTGGAGAAATTAATCAGCTTTTGCTTAACTCATGTCAAATTAAATCTCTTGTTAAATATGTAAAGGAATAAGGTGGTTTTACAGGAACCTCAGGGTTACGACGCCAGCTGTGCAGGAGGTAAGCAAATGCCAAAAGTAAAGCTGCTGGGGCTGGTTTAAGCCCATCTCTTTCTGTGTTCCTCAAAGGACACAGTCATAGTGTTGTAGATCTAGCAGGAACATACAGACCCCTTCAGCATTGTGTAGAGGCTGTTAGCAGAGACGTCAGGGCGCAGTGAAGATGATATCGCAGCTCCTCTCCAGCGGGCTGCCCCCCACTCCCCACACTCAGCACGGGGGTTGCCGGGGCTGAAGCTGGCAGGACTGTGTCCAAGCTGATTCTCCACTGGAGATGCAAGAGGATCACCCTTTTCTGAGCATATAAAAATGCAGATTTTGAAGAGGCTTTAACATATAGCTACATATGGATAGCTTTATAGAACTGTCCCCTCATGCCAGGGTAGCCACCCAGGAAACGTCTGCTTCTCGTCTCAGAGGGCTCAGGCTCTTGCTTCTTAGAGAACTGTTTGTGAGGCTGATTTAACTCCAAATGTGTTTTCCCATCTTTTGTTCCCAGACACTACTGGTTGGTTTCACTGAAATGTTGATTAAAAAAAATGTATCGCATCAAGACAGACACCATCATGAGAAATTTCAGCCCAACTGGCTCATATGTAATCATGTGCATATGGTGTGCTAGTAGCATACGGGACAAGTCAACTAATTAAATTAGAATTATCTTATTCCATAATTTATGGTTAGTTTTACCAATATTTCTAGTTGGTAACACAAGAATTTTAAGGTGTCCTTAAAAAACTCTGATTGAACTTGACTTCGGATAAAGGACTTGCTTAATTTCAAACTCCAACCTCACACAGTTTGTTGCTAAAATATAGGACTGCTTGGAGGCACACACAGAGCTGAAAATAAAAATGCAGATGAATTTATGAGACAGATGAAGGGGGGAAAAAATAGGGTCTCAGAAAATCTTCTGGACTATGCGGGTGATCTTCCCACAAGCAAAAGCAGAATACAAAAGAGAATCAGCTATTGGATATTATTAAGCGTGTCTCTGCGCTGTGGGTTTCTTCTGTACTTTTCTGGGGAAGCATCTGAGTTAAAATTTGCAACAATTCAAAATTCTGAAACAAGTTGACATCTTAATTTCATATATAAGAGTGGAGCTTTCACGGTGACTCCATCAGGCTTCGGGAGAGGATAATTGTACTTTACCAGTTTAGAGGGAGGCGCATACTGGGGGATGAAGGACTGATGAACTTTAAAAGTGCCTTTGAGAACTTGGAGGTAGAAGAACAAAACCAGGAAAGGTTTCCTCATTTTTCTTTCCCTGGCCTTGGAGGTTTAGACAAACGTGACTTATCTATAAATAAGGGGAATGTATAAATAAAAAAACAGTCTCCAAACCTGAGCCTGAAACTGATCTCAGTGTTGCTTTCCATTGACAGATAACAAATATGCTCCTGCAGTCACTCTCAATGGGTTCATCTTTATTCTTGGAGGAGCTTATGCACGAGCAACCACCATCTATGACCCAGAGAAAGGCAATATTAAAGCAGGTCCTAACATGAACCACTCCAGGCAGTTCTGCAGGTGAGAAAAAAAACATTAATACTGAATTACTGGTTCCTTAACATTTTCTGCTGATAAATAAGCTAATACTACCTAATAGTGAAGGGGAGAGGGGAAGGGAGGTAGGTACCATCTGGGGTTTTCCTCATCTCTTTTTTGTACGTGTTCAGGGACACAGCATTTCCCAAAGCGCACATCCAGGACCTGCGATGGTTCCCGTGTCTCTCCACGTTCAGGCGCGATGGGTTATGGGGAGGGACGTGTGTTGGGCGGCTCCAGCAGACTACAGGAACGCCGTTTTCCTCAGTTTACCATGTGTAAGCGGAGGATGATAAATACCCACTACAGGAAAGATCACCGTAATGTGGAACATGTTTCTGCTAACTAGCTAAAAGATCCTTGAAAGAAAAAAAAGTACTAAGCACCACACACTGATATTAATTATTATTTATTATGTGCTTCTGATTGCTTTTGGGGCTCGCTTCCTTGATCCCGGTCACAGGTTTAACAAACTTCCCAAATTGACTGACAAAAATAAAACTTGGCAACCATCGCAGGTACTGGCAGAACTTAAAGGCCTTTTTCGAAGTATTACGTGGCCGTTACAGACAGACGGGCCAGTTTTGGGCACTGTTCAGCGCCAGCCCCTCACAGAGCAGTTCCCCATGCTGGTTTCACGGGGAAGAGCCATCGCTGGAGCACAAGCGCTGCGGCGGGCGCTGGGTGAGGGCTTGTTACCGATGTCCGATGCAGCAGCGTCGCAAGGCACTGAGTAAAAACCAGGACGGGGGGCTGTGCTGGGCGAGCAGGCGAGTGAAACGCCAGCGGGGGTGGGAGGAAGAGCCTCAGTGGGGCAGCAGCTGAGCCCACAACGGACCCATATCTCCCAAACGTTCAGCCAACAGCTCTGCGCCTTGCCCCGGGGGGCATCCCTAGCCCTCGTCCGATGGTTGAAAAACACCTCCGTGTTTTAACTTGTTGCATTTAACCTTTCACTTTGGCGCAGATGAGAAAATTCCTTTCTAAGAAAGCGTGCTCAGTTTCTCTCTTTTTGCTGTTTTTTTTCTGGTTTTCTCTTTTTTCCCCCTTTATTAATTTAAGGAGCACCCTCTCTTGGCTGCTGAAGCGTATTTTGCTGTAAATAAAGGGGTCGGAGCAGCCGGCTGCACCCCGGGCAGCTGCCATGTGCATCCTGCGCTAAGGTCAGGTCTTCCTTCTCCCTCCCGCGTAGCAGGAGGCGAAGCAGGCGGGGGAGGGGGA